>NC_091841.1:24638824-24938824 GCF_037783145.1 Equus przewalskii
AGATGGAATGCTTCCTAACACATTCTACGAGGCCAACATCACTCTGATACCAAAGCCTGACAAGGACAATACAAAAAAGGAAAACTACAGACCAATATTGCTGATGATTATAGATGCAAAAATCCTCAACAAAATTTTGGCAACTCGAATTCAGCAATACATGAAAAGGATCATACATCATCATCAAGTGGGATTCATACCAGGGACACAGGGACAGTTTGATATCTGCAAATAAATCAATGTGATACACCACATCAACAGATTGAGGAATAAAAGCCACATGATCATCACAATAGATGCAGAGAAAGCATTTGACAAGATCCAACAGCCATTTATGATAAAGACTCTTAACAAAATGAGGGTAGAAGGAAATTACCTCAACACAGTAAAGGCCATATATGACAAACCCACAGCCAACATCATACTCAATGGGAAAAACTGAACACCGTCCCCCTGAGAACAGGAACAAGACAAAGATGCCCACTATCACCACTCTTATTCCACATAGTACTGGAGGTTTTGGCCAGAGCAATTAGGCAAGAGAAAGGAATAAAAGGAATCCAAATAGGGAGTGAAGAAGTGAAACTCGCTGTTTGCAGATGACATGACCTTATATAGAGAAAATCCCAAAGAATCCATTGGAAAACTAACAGAAATAATTAACAACTACAGCAAAGTTGCAGGGTAGAAAATCAACTTACAAAAATCAGTTGCTTTTCTATACTCTAATAACAAACTTACCGAAAGACAACTCAAGAATACAATTCCATTTACAATCGCAACTAAAAGAATAAAGTACTGAGGAATAAATTGAACCAAGGAAGTGAGGGACTTATACAATGAAAACCACAAGACATTACTGAAAGATATTGATAATGACATAAAGAGATGGAAAGAGATTTCATGCACATGGATTGGAAGAATAAACACAGTTAAAATGTTCATACTACCCAAAGCAATCTACAGATTCAATGCAATCCCAATCAGAATCCCAATGACATACATCATGGAAATAGAACAAAGAATGCTAAAATTCATGTGGGACAACCAAAGACCCTGAATTGCTAAGGCAATCCTGAGAAAAAAGAACAAAACTGGAGACATCACAATCCCTGACTTCAAAAAATGTACTACAAAGCCATAGTGATCAAAACGGCATGGTACTGGTACAAAAACAGGCACACAGATCAATGGAACAGAACTGAAAGCTCAGAAATAATACCACACATCTATGGACAGCTAATCTTTGACAAAGTTGCCAAGAACATACAATGGAGAAAATATAGTCTCTTCAATAAATGGTGTTGGGAAAACTGGACATCCACGTGCAAAAGAATGAAAGTAGACCATTATCTCATGCCATACACAAAAATAAACTCAAAATGGATCAAAGACTTGAAGATAAGTCCTGAAACCGTAAAACTCCTGGAAGATAATATAGGTAGTACACTCTTTGACATCGAACTTAAAAAGATCTTTTAGAATACCATGTCTTCTCAGACAAGGGAAACAAAAGAAAAAATAAACAAGTGGGAGTTCATCAGACTAAAGAACTTCTGCAAGGCAAAGGCAAACTAGGATCAAAACAAAGAGATAACCCACCAACTGGGAGAAAATATTTGCAAATCACATATCTGACAAGGGGTTAATCTCCATAATATATAAGGAACTCACAACTGAACAATAAAAAAACCAAACAGCCCGATCAGAAACTGGGCAGAGGATATCAACAGAGATTTTTTCCAAAGAAGATATACAGAGGCCAATAAACACATGAAAAGATGTTCAACATCACTAATCATCAGGGAAATGCAAATCAAAACTACACTAAGGTGCCACCTTACGCCAGTTAAAATGGTTATAATCAGTAAGACTAAAAATAACAAATTTTGGAGAGGTTATGGAAAAAAGGGAACCCTCATACACTGCTGGTGGGAATGCAAACTGGTGCAGCCACTGTGAAAAACAATATGGAGATTCCTCAAAAAACTAAAAATAGAACTACCATATGACCCAGCTATCTCACTACTGGGTATCTACCCAAACAACTTGAAATCAACAATCCAAAGTAGCATATGCACCCCTATGTTCATCGCAGCAGTATTCACAATAGCCAAGACATGGAAACAATCCAAGTGCCCATCGACACTGATGATTGGATAAAGAAAGTGTGGTATATATATACAGTGGAACACTACTCAGCCATAAAAAGACAAATTCATCTGATTTGCAGCAACATGAAAGGACCTGGAGGGAATTACGTCAAGTGAAATAAGGCAGACTGAGAAAGACAAACACAAGATCATTTCACTCATATGTGGAATACAAACAAATACACGGACAAAGAAAACAGTTCAGTGGTTACTAGGGGAAGCGGGGTGGGGGGTGGGCACCGGGGGTGAAGGGGAGCACATATTTGGTGACAGTCAAGAAATAATGTACAACTGAAATCTCACATTGATGTAAACTATTATGAACTCAATAAAAAAATGCAGTTGGATGACTCCATTCATAGTGGAAGTTAAACATGTAGACAAGGAGAACAGATTAGTGGTTACCAGCAGAAAGGGGTGGGGTGATGGTGGGCACAAAGGGTGAAGTGGTGTACCTACAACACGACTGACAAACAATAATGTACAACTGAAATTTCACGAGGTTGTAAACTATCATAATCTCAATAAAAAGTAAAAAAAAAATACAGTTGGTGCAGTGTCTTGCTAGAGACTTACCATCCCTTTCCTTCTTTCAGGGCACAGAGGAAGACATTTTCCAAGACCGATTGTAGTTTCCATGGGGCCCTATAACTGGGACAATGAGACATGGCAAAGAGAGGCATGCCAATTTCAGGCCTGACAATAAATTGTCCATTGTGGTCTTAACACTCTCTCACAGGTATTAGAGTCCTACAATGGATGGAGCTGGTTCCCTGAGCCACTGCCTGAAAGACGGATACCTAGGAGGGTCACTCTGCCATATCTGACTGAAACATCAGAGAGCACTAACATTTCATGATAGTAACCGATTGAGAGTTTGTGTAGATAACTACTGTGACTACTATGGCAGTACCGTGATGAAAATGCTGTTTGATGAAGATAAGTAGAAAAGCTTCAAGTGCATTTTTGATTGCAGGAGAAGGAAGGAGAGGAAACAAGGAGAATATCTAGTGTGAAAAGGCGTCAGTCTTGATACAATTTAACGATGAGATGTTAGGTTAGGGCAAAAGCGAATGCTGGTGAAAAAGAAATGAAGGCACAGATGGATACATAGCACATGATCAACAACTTTGGGTAGATTTGCAATCTGACAAAGAAAGAAGTCAAGCTTGGAAAACTTGAGTAACCAGGTAAGGGAATAACAGTCCCAGCTGTGGTGATGTAAAATTGTGATCACGTGGTGAGTTATTGCTTCAGGCAGGGTTGAATCTGCTTGACATCACTGGTATCTAGCTGTGTTTCTTTCCTGAGTTACCCTCCCACCCTCATAACTATAAAAATATTTATATGCTAATACAGTCCAAGTTAATATCCAGTCTTGACCTCTTCTGTGGCCTCTATATCCATGTATACACCTGTCTGCCTGAATCTCCACATGTATGTCTAGTAGGCAACTCCATCTCAGAAGGTCCAGACAGCTGTCTTGATTTTCTCCCCAAATTTGCTTCTACCCTAGTCCTCTCCCGTCTTGCATAGTGGCATCAGAATTTACTCATTTGTTCAGGCCGAAAGTCTATATCCCCTTGAAGACATCTATTTCTCTCACTAGAAGTCCCCCAATAGTAAAAAAAAAAAAAAGCTAAACCACCAGAAAGTCTTATTCCCTCTATGTCTAAAAACACTTCCAAAATCCAGGTACATCTTACCATCTGCATGGATCCCTCTTCAATTTACACTCTTGTCATCTCTTGTCTGGACTATTGCAGTAGCCTCCTAGCTGGTCTCTGATACCACTCAGTGGAGAAGTGTCACTTTTAATTTGCCATGTTCTCAAATTTCACTTAAAAAATAAAGGCGGGGGGCCGGCCCCGTGGCTGAGTGGTTAAGTTGGCGCGCTCCGCTGAGGGCGGCCCAGTGTTTCGGCAGTGGAATCCTGGGCGCGGACATGGCACCGCTCATCGAGTCACACTGAGGTGGCGTCCCACATGCCACAACTAGAAGGACCCACAACTAAGAATATACAGCTATGTACCGGGGGGCTTTGGGGAGAAAAAGGAAAAAAATAAAATCTTAAAAATAAATAAAGGCTGGGAAATGGAATGAGAATAATTTGGGTGGAGGCATCACTAGATAGAAAGTCAGGGAAGAGCTCTTTGAGGAGGTGATATCGGAACTTGAGAAATTAGAAGATATAGGCTGAGCCATGTGCAGGGAAGAGTATCTGGAACAGAAGGAAGAGCACGTGTAAGTGCTGTGTGGTGGAACCAGCTTGATGCTTTGAAGACTAGAGGGAATGGGGGACAGTGGTAGGATAAGAGGTGAGATGGGATGCAGGGGCCACATCTCGTCCTTGGAGGACTTGGATTTTATTCTATGTACATTGGAGTGTCTCTTGGGTCCTGGGGTAAGAAAGACAGAAGAAAGCCCAAGCTTGAGAATGCACAGATAAGCTCAGTATGTGGATGAAATGTGTCCGTTAACCAGAGTCACATATGAGCAGGTGGTGCCTTTTGAAGAAGTGAGCTACACAGTCTCAAAAGTTTTCCAACAGAAACTAGGCGGTTATTAGTCAGAAATGCAGAACCATCTTCATCGCATAGAGAGTTGAACTTCATACTTCTAAGGCTGCTTTAATATCTTCTAAAATATACTTTACTATTTAAGATTGACAAATCTGAGCGGTCGGTACTGAAATCAATCCTATTACAGTTGGTCTTGTGGCTGCCACTATTATCTCCTACCCAATTGGCCCCCCAACCCAACTGTCACATCCCCATCATTCTTATATCTCTTATTAAGCATTTCCCTGAAGTTTATGTTATGTGCAAAAAAATGCACATATCAAATGCACACAAGTTTGCTAATTCTGTCAAAGTAAATGTACCCATTTAAGCAGTTGGGGGTAAAAATAAAACACCGCTATCACACAAGAAGCCCATCTTGTGCCTCATCCTAATCGCTGCTCCTACCAAAGATATCCAACATCACGACTTTTACTACCATAGATTAGTTTGCCTGCATTTGACCTTTGTAAAAATTGGAATCATACAATATGTGACATACAGTATATGAAATACAATGTATGACATAATCATATCGTCTATGACATAATCCTCATGTCATATAATGTTTTTCCATGTGGTTGGTTGTATGTGGCTATTGTTTGTTCTTATTGCTGAATATAAGTTTATATGAATCTACTACAGTTTACTTTTTCATCCTACTCTTGATGGGTATTAACTTGTACCTATGCTCCAAGAAAACTTATTTATCCATAATTTTTCATTAGATTGCTTCATTCGTTAATTCATTATACATTCATTCATTCACTCATTATGCTATTTGAGTTAATAGTATAGAGGCCTGAGTCTGAACACTGGGGGAAATGAAAACTCTGGTACAAATACTTATATAGGTAATATTTAACTATGAAAAACTCAAAGGTCATGACTTTTAGTTGAACTGGGAGTGTCCAGTGACATATAAAGTCCCTCAGTACCCAAATGGGAGACACGGTTGGATGACAGCAATGGTTGACTGCTTCCTTCAGAAAGAGCTCTGCCAGGACACAGGAAGCCCCAAACTTCTCATCCCCTAAGCCATGTCATCCTAGGTTCTTATTATGATTTACTTTACATGGTTACAAATGTTACCTGTTAAAGCCATTTCACAAGGATCAGCATCCAGACTACAGGTGCAATGTGCTACCATACCATCAGTGTCACATTGCTATGCAAGCCACAGCTTTGATAATAATGATTATCCATTGCACATGTGTGCCTACATGGCGGGTATGCAAGGACGACCAGTCTAGAAGCGTCCATAATCATTTATCTAACAGGGACTAAGTGGTTCAGAGCATTGCCAAGGCCAATAATCCAATTTCACAAATTTGTGCTTTCGAATATGTAGGTACTTTCTGCCTCAAAACCTATTCCCTTCCCTGCATTGAACTAACTCCTAGTCATAAACCTCAAATCCTGGCATCTACTCTAAAAATCCCTCCCTGAAATTTCCTTGAGTCTCATTTAGATATCCTTCTCTGTCTTCCTTCATGCAGCACAAGGACAGGTTAATCACCCCAGAGTATAATTTCCAGTTCCTGTGTCAAACACTCTTATTAGGTGGTAGCTCTCTGGAGTCAGAGACAAAGGTCAGCACACAGCACAATGAAAAGCACGCAGTTAGAGCTCAGGAAGGAATTCTAAAATAAAGGGTTGAAAATAGCAGCTGATAAATAGCCCAGAAGAAAGTGAGGTGACACTCACCTGTCTGAAATATGGCCAAATATCAGACCTCCCAGCAGCTGGGCAACCATAAACAGGGATTGAGCCACTGATATTAGGGACTGCGATTCACACACCAGGTCCCACTGGAAGGGAAGGAAGGCGCACAGCACTTTTAGAAGGGTTTAAACCCTTTAGTGGGAACTGACTTCATATTCCTACATATGATGTACACAATCTCCTGCTATGTGGGTCCTGCCTCCCTTTCCTAACCCTTCTCCCCTAAGATCCCACACTCTAAAAACAGTGAACTTTTCTCAATACTTCAAATGCAGCTAGCTCATCACTCTCTGTTCTCTTAGATCCTTTAAATAGTCTGTATCCTCGTGTCTATAGATCTTTCTTCATTTTCCTCCTAGACCACCAATTCCTTTTATTGCATTAACTTACACACAGTCTTCAGATATTATTTCAAACATCATTTTTCCAAGAAACTGTTCCTCATCCTACAGTTAACACAATGGCCCTGCCTTTGAATTCACTTAGCAGTCGATATTCAGCTACCACAGTAACCTTCATCTCTGGCTACAGATCAAACCACTCGAAAAACTTCAAAATACTCATTCCTGGATCCTTTGACCAGAGGTTCTAATTTACTTACACTGGGCATAAGTTTTCTTTGAGTATTGAGAATCAATGACCGAGCATAACATTACTTTTTAAATTATAGATCTCTCTCACTAGAGTAAAGGGTATAGTGACAGGTTCATGTTTGGTTTATTCAATTCACTAACGTCAATACTAATACTCTTGACTGCCATAGTGTAGACAAGTAACACTATCTGCTGAAGGAATGAAGAACAGGCTGATTATGGTATTCCCTTGGGGACTAAATGTATAAAGCAAGCCCATCTTTTGTGTTAGGTCTAAACACTTTTTACATGGGGCCTCTTACCTCAGTCACGATGGTGGAGGAGAAGGAGCTTCGGTCATACACCCAGCCGTCCACACAGGGCTCCGTGTCTGGCTCACTCATGTTAGGGAAGGTCCCATTTAGGTCAAGGAACTGCCACTGGGGATGGATGAAGCGACGACACTTCTCTGGCCTCAAGTTTGAGTCCAGTGGGATGGAGATTCTCAGAAGGGTTTCTTGGCTGAGGATTTCAGTGCCATTAGCTGAGACAGTGTCATTGTCAAGGATGTGGACCCAGCAGCGGTGACCAGGGACGGCAGCAGTGAAGTTCTCCAATAGCATATGAGGGTATGCTATGAGGATGCAGATACAAAAGAAAGCTGTCTGAAGGATCTGGAATCTCCCCAGGCTTCCGACTTGATCCAGGAGGTCCTGAAAGGCCATCAAGGCTGAACAGGTGATCCCCAAGAGGAGGCACAACGACTCCACAGGGATAAGTTCAAAGAGAGAAAATATTTCCTTTCACTGTCACACCAAGTCCGTGTCGATGCTGACATGACTTTCTCCTCAGTGGCCCCGCCTCACCACTACTGAAGAGCAGTGGGAGAAGTTGTCCCCAAGTCTTTTGAGGTTAGGCAGCTAGACAGTTTCAATAAAGTCACAGATTTAATTATTTGGCAAAAAGACTTCAGCTGTTGACAAGTAAACCTGCTTAAAAGACTACTCAGTGCATGACCCTGATCTTAGAGGCTCCTGAGAAGTCAACTGTACTTTAGGCAGAAATACACCTGTTCTCCACACATCCTTAAATACACCTGTTCTCCACACATCCTTAAATACACCTGTCCAATGATCTGCTATTATTTTCAGAAAAGAGATGTTTGGAGACTCAAAAGTAAACTGCTTTGTGATCTTCTGGTGCAAAGAGAAGAGGGCAGGGCTTTTCTTGGTTAGGACTGATTTTTGATTAAAAGTTAAAGGAAAAAATGCTTAGTTAAATTAAAGCAAAATGGAATGCTGTTCACAAACACTAATTTTTGGTGACTGAAGTTCTGCTTCAGTTCGAATCATACCAGTGACAGTGAACTTAAGATTTTTGAAATAACGAAATTTTGAAAAGGAGGAAGGAAATAGTATTTTTCTGTAACCATTTATTTTACCAGATTTATTGAGCCATTCAGGTAGCATTTCAGACTTTCTCTGCTGCTGCTATAAGTAAACGGTGTTATGTATTTACATATATTTGTATATTATATATTTATTTATAAATTTACAAATAAAATGTGAGGTCAGTGTTTCAAGGTCTCAAAATCCAGTTAATAAGAGACAGATGCATAAATAATTACACTGCAATGTCAAAAGATAACCATAAGGAAGATACACAATGTGCTATGGCAGAATTAAAGAGAAAATGTTAATGATTCCTGGAGAGATTTCACGGGGTTGGGAAGTGATCCTTGTAGAAACGGACTTTTACCTGCTCTTAAAGGAAGATTCTTGAGACTCTGAAGCAGCAGGTGAAGAACGGGAAAAAAGTCAATTTCTGACCAAGAGAATAATAAGTACACAATTATAGTAAAAGGGTAAGTAATATTTGTGCACCTACAGGATAATCAAAAGCTAGACGCTAAAGAATATAGAAGGTAATAATGGGAGAAGGTAGGTTGACAAAAATAACGTTTAGAATTTATTCTGCGTACTTGAGTTTCTTATCCTTGAATTTGAAATTCAGCACCTGTGGAACATCTTAGAATGCGGATTCCTGTGCAGCCCATAGAGATTCCCTTTCAGGAAATGACTTTGTCAGAGAAATTCCAAAGATGAAATTTAAGGAATTATTGAATGTTACTGTAAAATTTTAGAAAGGAGTATGTCTCAGTTTGCTAGGGCTACCATAACAAAATACCACATGCTGGGTGGCTCAAACAACAGAACTTTCCTTCCTCACAGTTCTGGAGGCTAGATGTTCAAGATCAAGGTGTTAGCACCTTTGGTTTCTTCTGAGGCCTGTCCCCTTGGCTTGCAAGATGGCCATCTTCTCACTGTGTCCTTACATGACCTTCCTCTGTGTGTGCACATACCTGGTGACTCTTCCTCTTCTTCTAAGGACACCCATAATATGGGATTAAGGCCCCACTCAAACGGTCTCATTTTAACTTATTCATCTCTTTAAAGTCTTTATCTTCAAATATGGTTATATTCTGGGGCATTAGGGGTTGAGAGCTCAACATACAAATTTGGGGAGACACAATTCAGGGTTATATAATTAAATTTTTATTTTAACGCAGTACTGATACCAAGTAAAAATAGTGAGAAGTGAGTGGTCCAGCAAGGCAGACCATTCAGAGCCATAGGAGTATAATAATATAAATGGTGACAGTCACAGCTAAGAATTCACTGAGTATTCACTAGGTGCCAATTCTGTCATAAGTACTTTTCACGTTTTTATTCCTTTAGTCTTCACCTCCTTATTGTCTGCATCTTACCACTGAGAAAACAGAGGTCCAGAGAGATTAAATAACTTGCCAAAGGATATCCAGAGTGTAAGTGGTGACGCCAGCACATGAACAAAGGTAGTTTAACGCCAAAGACAATCTTTTACTCACTTTTGATTTACTAGTTTTATCCTCATAAACAAAATGATTATTTTGATGAAATGATGAAGGTGTATCTAGAGTCAAGTAGACAGAGAGAGAAGAAGCTGACATCATTGTTCCCCATCCTCCAAATCTTCCACAAAACACAGAAAAATTAAAGGAGAGGAAATTCAGTACCATGGACTTAAGTAAGTACCATGGTAATCAAACGTAGACACAAAAAATAATGAAGTTGAATGTTCCATGGATCAAACAGCAAGCATCTCTAGAGTAATGGGGGAAAAGGAGGATTAAGAGCAAAACATATTAAAAAGGCAATGACAATCACTAAAAACATATCGATATCTTCCTATGTGCCAAACACTGGGTGAAGTCCTTTCCATGCACCTCCTATTTATTCTTCACAACCACCCTGTGAGATGGGAATTATTCCCCTTGTTTTGCAGGAAAAATATATGCCCAATCAAGTTGGCTGAGCTAGTATGATGTGAACATAGTATAAATGTTAATAAAATCTGGCAGGAAGTCCAATGTTGGATATGCAGTGGAGGATGAACCTGGTGGCCAAGGATGGGCAGGAAATCAGGAAACTCTGCATAATTCTAGAAACACCTGGCTGTAAATTCTCATGCCATCCTTATAGTAAACTTCTTTTACGGCTTCTTTTATGTCACAGATTCCACAATTATTTATAGGACAAAAGAATTCCAAGCACTGCAACGTTGATCTGAGAAGTTTATGTCTTACTGAAATGCAGGAGAGGTGAGAACTGCTCTCCTTCTTGATGAGCTCGCATTGGGTACCACCACTGCTATCTCTCTGGGTTTTGTTACATATGTGCTCTTAACCTGATATGTTGATTTATTTATGTCTCCTTTCCTTCCAGCATCACTGGTTGATTTGCTGGCTTGATTTAAGTTTCTCTAATTAGACATTTGCAGTGATTTGCTTCTGTGCTCAGTTTTCCCTTTGATCCCATTGAAACTCTTCAATATTACAAGAGGGCAAAACTAGGATTCACATTCATCATTGCTTCTTGGGGACAGATGTGCACTAGACCATGTGAGAAACTTCTGTAAGGCAAGGCTGCCTTCAAAACTGAGGCCTCCGCAATGATTCTCCTCGGAAATATGCCCCAGGAAGATGCTGCCCTCATCCCTGAATACATCTCCGAGTAACTCTGTGGAATCACAGCCTTCCCCACCTTTTGGGGAGGGAAGGAAATACAGGACATAGGCAAAAGAATTCTGTAGCATAAAATAAGCTTCATCCAAAATCACCAAATCCCACATGTACAAACAGGCTGTGATGTCACCGAACTTAAATAAAAAACAAAATAAACTTCTGATGAACCCACTTTCTCCTTCAGCTACTGCCCTATTATCCAATCTCATGGACAGAAAAAAATTCTTTTCTCATTTTCTTCTCTCTCATTTATATTTTTACCCAATCCTATCAGGCATTCATCTCTACCAAATTTCTTCTGAAGGTCCTAGTGTTTTCTATCTTTTTAGATCCAAATGTTTATGTTATAGTTGATAAATTGCTCTTCCTGGAAACAGTTTCTTTATTTGCCTATCAAGACCTTACTTTATTTTATTTTACTAATTCATTGCAGGCTGCTCTTTCTCATTCTTCTGTGTTGACTCTTCAAACATTTGGAGTGTTGGAGAGTTCCTGAATATTTTCTCTTCTCTATGTATACCCACTTTATCTCTTTACTAATGGTTCCTAAATTTACATCTCTGGCATGCTTCTTTCCTAAACCTCAAGTTTTAAAACTTGCTGCAATTTCGAATGACATCCAGAATCTGACAGCCCCTAACCACCTGCCTTATTACCTACCAAGTCTACCTCTCATTTCTCACCTGGTTACTGTCCTCTTCCCTATTCCTCCATATAAATCTTCAAGTAAGTCGTTTAAAATTAATCATGCAACGTCAGGTCTCAGCTCAAATGTGTCTTATGGCTTCCATCTCATGCAGAGGGAAAGGCAACTCTCTTTCCTTCTAGGCCCCATCAGATTTAGTCCCCTCTGTCTCTTTACATCTCTGACTTTATCTAACATTATTCTAGCCGCACTGGCCTCTTATACGTTTCAAAAGATACCAGGCACACTCTCACTGCAGAATTGCTGCATTTCCTTTTTCTACAACGGGCTTTCCTCAAAAACTCCTTCAGTACTTTCAGTTCTCTGTTCAAATGTTATTACCACATTTGAGAGGTCTTCCCAATGTGTTCTCCTTAGATATTAATATAGACCTCATCTCTCACTCTCTATCTCCTTGCTTTGCTTCATTTTCTTCACACCACTTAGCACTCCAGCAATATATTTGCATATTGTCTGTTTCCTCACTACTCAATTAAAAGTCCAGTGAAATAAAACGGTCTGCTTTGTTCTATGTTGCATCCTCATCACCTTGAAGAGTTCTTGGAACATATTAAATAATTGTGGAATATTGAATAAAAGGGACACAAGAAAGTCTAAGGCACTGGGATCCTATCGCATTGAACTTAATGATTATGCTATGGGGACCGCCCTCCAAATTAAATTTTTTGTATGTGTATATCTATTTGTCCAAGCATCAGTTCCTAAAGACTTCCTTTCTTCCATTGAGTTTTTCTTGTTCCCTTTGTTAAAAACTCTATTGATCATAAATTTAGGGTTTACTTTTGTACTCTCAATTTTATTCCTTTATCTCTATGTCTATCCTTATCCTGAATCACTCTATTCTATAGCTTTGCAGCAAGCTTTAAAATAAAAAAATACGACGCTAAGTTCATTCTTCTTTTTCAATATTGTTTTGGCATTCTGGGTCCTTGAATTTCCATATGAATATTAATGACAGTTTGTCAATTTCTGCAAAAGAAAAAGCCAGCTGATATTTGGGTATAAATTGTGTTGAATCTGTAGATAAATTTAGGCAGTATTGCTATATTAACAATATTAAGCCTCCTGATACAAGAATATGAGATATCTTTCCATTTATTTAGATCTTTATTGCCCTACAACACTGTTTTGTAGTTTATGGTGGACAATTCTTGCATTCCTTTTCTTAATTTTTCCATTATTTTATTCTCTGTGATACTATTGCAAATTGATTTGTTTTCTTAGATTTATTTCTTGATTGTTTATTGCTAGTGTACAGAAATAAGATTGCTTTTTGCAATGCAGTTGTGTCTGCAATGTTGGTAAACTCGTTTATTACTTCTAATAGATATTCAGTTGATTCCTTGGGATATTGTATATATGTCATCTGCAAATAAAGATCATGTCATCTGCAAATAGATAGTTTTGATTTTTCTTTTCCAATACAGATGTCTTTTATTTATTTTTCTTGTCTAATTACCCTCACTAGAACTTTCAATGTAATGTTGAATGTACATTGTATGAAGATATCATTATAGTGTTCCTGAACTTATGGTAAATAAATTAGCCTTTCACCATTTTGGATGACAATTTCTGTAAGTTCTTATATATGTTCCTTTTTAGATTTATTGAGGTATAATTGATATACCAAAAAATTTCACACATTAGTATACATATCTTGATGAGCTTCTACATATGCATACACCTATGATACCATCACTACAACCAAGGGGCTAACCATACCACTTACCTCCAAAAATTTCCTTGTGTTCTTTTGTAATTTTTTTTGTAGGAACGCTGAACTAGATCCATCCTCTTAATATATTTTAGCTATATTGTTAACTATATATATATATACAAAAACCTTTCACATTCTGAAGATTTGCTGTTTATCTGTATTGTCTCATAGGATTTTTAAGACTTGCTTTTCTTTACAATTTTAGCTCTTAAATTAATCACAATTTATTCCAATGTAATATAAAGCTATAATATTATTTCCCTAAAATAGTTAAATAACTTTTTCTAGACCTATGCTTTCCTCTCTATTTCTAATTTCACCTATATCATAGCATAATTTATTCTATATACACTAGAATTTTTTTCTGAACTATCTTGTTTGATTGACTTTCCTAGAAATTACTTTGATTTGGAGATCTGCAAACAGACCCCACTGAGCTTTCGGCAGAAGATTCCTCACAAGTATTTATACATGTGAAAAAATACGTAAGAATGGAGAAAGACCCATCTAGATGATTAGAGGTAAAACTCTCTGAATTTCACACCAGGGTGGGGATAGTGCCTATTCCCAATAATCCAGAGTAGAAAAACTCATAATTCATGTGGAGTTTTTTGTAGAATTCTCAGAATTTGATTCAATAGGGTAAAAAATTAACCTTATGCTAAATGCTGTTTTTATGTCACATAAAGATGCTGAATAGCAAGACCCCAAAATATCAGTATTTCTGAGTAACTTGAGCATATCTCATACAGCTCAATAATATTTTAAGGCATACAAAAATATCCAGCACCCAACAAAGGAAGAATCAAAATGCTTGGCTTCCAATAAAAAATTACCAGCAAGCAAAGAAATAGGAAAATAGGATCCATGTGAGGAGAAAAATCACTCAAGAAGAACTAGATAAACCGAATAGCCATATATCTACTAAGAAAAATAAATTTATAGTTAAACATCCTCCCACAAAGAAAACTATAGGTATCCTCACTGAAAGCTTTTACCAAGTTGTACACAGCCTCCTTCAGGAATAGAAGAGACAATGTTTCCGAACATTTTATGTGGCCAGCATTGTTCTGATATCAAAAGCTGGTGAAGATAGAGGGAAAGTAAACTACAGACCAATAACTCTCACTAACATAGATGCAAAATTGACATAGATGCAAAATTTATCACGAAAATTTTAGCAAATCAAATAAAGCAATATGTTTTTTTCTAGAAAAAGGTTACTACATCCTGACCAAGCAGGCCTATCCTAGTGCAAGGTTAGCCTAACAGTTTAAAATATAACAATGTAATTCACCAGTTAAAGAGACTAAAACAAGAAAAAACATATGTTCATGTCAATAAAATTGACAACATCTATTGGTAAAGGTGAAAAGTTGTAGGACTGAGAAGAGGATATGTTTCCGGTGTTTTTTCCGGAGATCTAGTAATCTTTTTGAACAGAAAAGTGAAATTCATTGGCACCCCTTCTTTGCTCTCCAATCCATAATTTTGGTATTGTATAAAGATGCTGGAATCTTGATATCTCAGATGGGGAGGTTTTGAGGTATATGGCCCCAAAATAACTCCGGAATCCTGCCAACTTAGAGAATTGAGCCTCCAAGTTAAAATCATTTGGCTTGTAGAAAAGTACAAGGTGACATCCAAGTTGCATTTGTGGACAACCTGATACTTCTGATTTTATGCTTTTGTCTCATTAAATCTCTGTATCCATGGGAACAAGCCAAGTATTCCTTTGTAAGTCATACATGCTCATTAAGTGTTTGTTGAACTAAAAATTGAATAAAACTCAATATAATGCTACCTGTTTCTAGCAGCTTTATAGCATGCTTGATTTTTTTTATTACAGCCTGCATTCACCACTATGAATTCCCATTGCCATGTGCCCTAACCCACAATGACAATTAAGTCTGCTGTTTTGAACATGAAATCTTATATTTCAAGTTGGGGTTGTCTTAAATTACTAATATTTAAACAGTTTTCCATATATTAATTAATCATGTCATTTGGAATATAATTTTTAATTTATAGTGATTTTATTAAATGTGCATATATTTTGAAAATTGCTTATCCTGTTATTTGACTTTCTATTTTGGTAATGCTTTAAATGACACATGATAATTTTTTAAAATATGAAGAGAGACAATTACAAAGAAAATGTAGCAATCACTTAAAATTCCATCATTGAAAGGTCACCATTGTTATTATTTCAAAGAATGTAATCAAAGGGCACATCATCTTTCTATTTGCCAGTGATTTATGAAGTCAAGCCGTCAAGACAACCACAAGTTGTCAACACAACCCCAAAATGGTTTAAATGAGCTTATATCAGAGGTGACACCAGTTTCTACCCCATAGCCCCCCTCCAAAGTATCATGTATTAAGTGTGTATATATTGGTATCTGTTTCTGGATTTCTTTTGATTTCTGGGTGCATATGCTATATTGTTCTGATTTTTGCAGATTTATGATATGCTGCTCCATGTGTCAACAAGCTACATCCTAATTCCACGGTTTTCCTTTGTTTCTGAATCATCTTGTCTATTAATATTTATTGATAAATTTGAAACTTTTTCAATTACTTCCCCAAAATATTGGATTGATCATAGAATTACATGTTCCCACAACTTTTTTAAACTGCAAATTAGTGCCATAAATGTAAATGAGATTGATTTTCCAGTGTATTGTCTTGCAAATTTGTAGATATAACGGAAAACTTCTGTGTTTTTTTCATATTTTTTGTTTCCTCACGAGGGAGCCTATGAAAGTGCCTTAAAATTTTGTCAGATTTATGTAGGAATCTTTTTCATTTACTTTTCTTGAGAATTTTTTGCTGGAAAAAAACAAGAAACAACCAATCAAAAACCAAAAACAAACATTAAAAAAACAGAAAAGATAAAAAATAAGTTTATCTTTATCCATGCACAAGTACAAACTGATCCGCTAACTATCAGCTTTTTATAATCCAGTAAAACTCATGAGCGATTGACACTCATGTTGGAAAAGGCCCTGCTGCCTGTGCAGACCCAAGAAAGCAGTTTTGAAAGTTTCTACTCTCATTGGTCTCTTTAGACCTCTGGTCAATGACACCTTTTGAAAGTCAACAGGTGGATTGAAAATCTTAAGGGGACTGCCCATTTTTTTTGGGTTGAGTTGTGTCCCCCCAAAATTCATACGTTGAAGTCTTAACTCTCAGTATCTCAGGATGTGAGATTACCATGTTTGGAAATAGGGTTGTTGCAGATATAATTAGTTAAGATGAGGTCATACTGGAGTATGGGGGGCCTCTAATCCAATATGACTGCTGTCCTTATAAAAAGGGGAAATGGACACAGAGGCATGCAGGGAGAATGCCACGTGAAGACTGGAGTTCTGCTGCCACAAGCCAAGGAACTACCAGAAGCTAAGAGAGCGGCCTGAACAGATAGTTCCCTACAGCCTTCAGAGGGATCATGGCCCTGCCGACAACTTGAGCTCAGACTTCCAGGTTCCAGAACTGTGAGAAAATAAATTTTTGTTGTTGAAATCACTCAGTTTGTGGAACTTTATAATGGAAGCCCTAGGAAACTAATATACCATTTGTCGCATTTAAAAATACCTTTTATTAGTTTCTTATTTTCTTTATCATCAATCTTTCCATTACCAGTGGCAGCAAAATTACCTGAATCTCACAGTCACCTAAACAGGATTTATTTCTTTTATTATCTTTTTAAAGAGAGTCTTTAACTCTGTGTGATCTTCCTAACATTATTCCTTCACTGGCTATCTCATTTCTTTTCCCTTCATACCTGAGGCTCTTATGATCTGAGAATCGTGGAATATCATCATGATTGTGTGTCTTTCATGAGGGCAGGTCATATGTGCCATCACAGCAGAGCTAATTTTCATCTCTTCATCACTAAAACTACAAAACTCCTCCCAAAAGATGGCCAGAAGGTTTACTCACCCTTTTTCCACATCCTGAATGGTGTCAAGAAGAGGCTGGTTCCTGGTTTCACGTAGAAAGAAGACAACAAGACCACTAATGATGGGAAAAGCTCCATAGACGACCCAAGGCAAAGTGGGAAGATATACTATGAGGATCATCAAGAGGGGAGCCAGTGCTGCCCCAATCCTACCAGCCACTATATCTAAGCCTGAAGATCTTGCCCTGAGGGATAAATGACAATACATAATAATCTGATAAAAATCCACACGTGTAATTTGTGATATGTTATTTTGACTTGATTATGGAAGACAATAGAACATAGCTGGTAAATACATGGGCTTTGACGACAAACACTTGTTTCTGAGATTAGCTCTATGATTTTCTAGCTGTCTTTGTTAGGTTCAAAGTGCGTTAAGACTTATTTACATATTTTTAAACAGAATGCTACACAATGCACTACTCTGATGAGTGGTCCAAACAATTCATGAGATGACGCATTAAAGTACTGCTTAGCACAGTGCCTGACACAAAATCAGCTTTCAATAAATTTTGGCTATAATTGTTGTTAGTATAATATTAGCACTACAATTGCAAATGGTTGCCTTTATGCTATACAGGTCTTATTGTGTTTATTGCCTCAATAAATGTTGATTAGCTGGGCAAGTCCTGTTTTGAGCCCTAGCAGAGAATCCATAAACTCATACCTGAGGACAGTGGGGATGAGTTCAACCATGTGGGCAGCAGTACTGATGGTGGGGGCAGCAGAAGAGCAGATTCCCACGCTTGCTAAAACCACACGCAGGGTCTGCATTTCTGGAGACGGGAAGAGCAATCAGACTAAGAAATCTGGGCTGAAGGAATCAGCAACCACCAAATGTAGTCAGGAAGAAGACCCTATAGGTTATTTGTACATTTCAAATATACTGTAGAAAATTGCACAGTAGCAGAAAGCTTGGAGTGGTTGATAAGCTGAGAAATTTAGAATTTCAACATTGGTGGGAAAAAGCACTTAAAATTATCAGATTAATTGCAGCAAATCTTTCTGCGTATCTGAGATTTCCCAGAGGAGAAGAAAAGGTGAGTCTAGCAGAAATTTACTCTTACTAATTCTGTCCAGTGCTCGCTATGTCCTTATTGTAGAAAGTAGGACCATCATGTGGACAATTATGGAGTCTAAGACTCAGCTCTAAACTCGAGGCCTTTCAATTAAAGTGCAGAATCTAAAGTGACCAGCCATCCTGGTTTTCCCGGGAATTAGAGGGTTTTAGTGATGTGAGCTTTTCATTGATAAAGCCAGGAAAGCTCCATGTAAACATGGATGAGTCAGTCAAACTAGCGCAGATATAACATTGTCATGGGGTGGGTATGGCATGATAAAGTAATCGAAGGGCAGGACTACTGTGCTGGTGGACAGGGTGAAGAGCGTCTAGCTCGAGAAGAATGTTAGACATAAAGAACCAAGAATGGAAACTTCTACTTGGAAAAAAAAATCAGAATTTTGGAACTACTAAAGAGAAGTTTCAGAGAGTCAGTTTTCTGCCCAATATAAACAGAAATCTAATTATAGCCTTATAATATTGGAAAGGACTCTATTGTAAAGAAGTAAGCCTGCATCATTTACAATATTCTGAGGAGTGCAGTCCATTAATCTGTAATGCTGTACAGTACATTCTTGCACTTGGAGATGGGTGAAGCATAGTGTCTGCTGAGGTTCTCCTAATCATTACACGTAATCATTCTATTAACTTATAAAGTAATATAACAGGGAATGGATTAGGCTTCTAATCTGCTTAATTCCTTGTTTCCACTGTACATTCCTTCACTACTATACAAAGGAGAATTTTTTTCATTTCCTGAAAGTCAAGAAGACTCCCATGAGCAAGGGCTGCAGTTTTGGTGACTTAACACCACATTCATATGTGGATATGTAGAGATCAGGATACAGACTAGTTATCAAAGTTGATAATGAAGAGCTCAGACAGAGGGAGTGACCATATTGTGTCCTCGCATGGGCTATAATTGCAAGACCTAGTCCCTCCATGCTTGTTATTAAAAGTGTGAATGACCAAAGGGCAAGTGACCAATTGATGCCTTAGCAAAACTGTCAGGAATAGATGGCATCAGTTTCCAGATACTTCCAGGATGTGAAGAAGATAAATATATGTCTGAGGTGCCTCTTGCTGACCTTTGGCTCTTTTCCCAACAACTTATTAGCAGAATTTGTCATAAACCTTCAGATTGGTTTCAGAGATACTTAGCTCTTTTTTGGGACTTCTTGTTGCTCCTTGCTTTGGACAAGTATGACAAATACAATCCCCAAAAGATGAGGAAAAGACCCTTCCTTTCCCCAAAGTCCAATATTCTCTCACCTTGGGGCACAAACATGTTCGCCAAAATGGAAAATCCCACCAGGAACATGAAAAGCATGTGGGCTACTCGATGACCCATATGATTCAGTGCTAAAAGTGCAAGACATCGGGATGAGGTAGTGAAAGCTCCAAAGACTACCTGGAACAGGAAAATATTGCTACCAAAGTGCTGTAGATTGATAAAGATGCCATAAAAGGGTAATGTGTTTGCAAATCTGTAGTGAACAAAAGAGTAAAGACACATGCCATAAGATTTAGAGCCTACGTGCTGCAGCTGATGATCATATTGACCCAGGCAGCCAATGATCAATGTACAGAATAGAGGCCCAGTCTGATTTGTATAACACTTCATTTTAAGGTGATAATATAAACTTACCATAAATAATTGCATGACAATATATGAAAACAATACTCTTTCTGTCATTCTTTTGTCTGAGTCCCTAAGAGTTGGCAGTGACAGGGAAACATAAGCTGACTCAATCACCAAACTGGATGGGATGTGGAAGTTGAGTATAGAAGGATTAACACTTGGAAATTAGGGAAAGAATTTCTTTTGTGAGGGTTGTCAGTATGTGGGACTCCTTCTCCTCCCCTAACCCAACACTGTGAGAAATTTCCCTTTGCTTGACTAGTGATTGATGCTTCAAAGAGACTATGTGTGTCCACTCGATTTGAAATCACAGTGTCCTTAGGTCTGGCTCAATTCTAGGGAACTTAAGGTTCATATGTGACTTCTAGGGCTGACAGACAATGTAAGAATTCAGGCAAACAAACATGCACCAGCTGTACCATATGAAATGGAATCAAAGGTTCCAAATGGGGATTTACAATTTACCCAGAAAGCATCTAAAGGAAAGGGGTCCACTTCAGTAATGTACGTCCCGCAGAGAGAGCTAGATTTCAACATTGTAGCAGAAGAGACCACCACAGACCACAACCATCCCAAGCTAGTAAGTCCTTTCTTGGCCATTATCTCTACTTTTCTTTCCACTCTAATTGTCTAGGATTCAGAAACCTGAGTCTGTGACCAAGTGAATAGGGGAAAGGTGAAAAGCACAATGCATTTAAATGAGGAACAGTGTCCTAGGATATGCCTAGGAAGAGGGAAACTGTACCATTCAATAATTACTTTCTTAAGCTTGGCAGTGAGTCTATATTCTCCTGTGTGCTTTTTTTTTTTTTTTTGTAAGTCTTCAAAATTTCCCCTCCTGATGCTACCAAAGCAACTACTTATATCCTCCAAGAGATACTGGACAAGATTTTCTACAGAAGAAATTGGGGAAAAAAAAACATGTCCTCTAACATCAAAGTATATGAAGAAATTGTAGTGTGTTCATCTAATGGAATACTAAAACACTGGGGACAAAAACAATCTACTATTACATGCAACAAAATGGATGAATCTCGCATGGATAAGCTTGAGCAAAAGGGGCCTGTCACAGAACCATTTTATCATTTACTTTATGTGAAGGTCAAGATCAGGCAACACTCCTTTGTTGTGATGGAGATTAGAACAGTCGTTAAGTCTTATTTGGCCTGGGAGAGGGCAGTGAGGAGGAAATGATAGTGGGGCAGTGGTGGTGGTGCTGGCTATTATCATAGGGGATACAAATGGAACCTTTGGGGAATTAAGATTTTTCTATCTTTATCTGGACATTGGTTATGTTTTACATCTTGAAATATTCACTGAGCTGTGTGTATTCACTGTCTATTCACCTTTCTGTTTGCAAGATTTGCTTCAATTAAAATTGAAGGAAAAAAATAAAGAAAATTAAATGGCCAAATGGATATTGTGATGAAAGTTCTCAACATCAATCTCTAGTGAGGAGACTGATAAAGTGATATGACATAATTCCTTATTGTACAATCAGTTCCATGTGAGTCTTTTTATAACCCTTTGACAATCTCCAAACATAGCAATTATTTGGTGTGTTTTCCTCATCTTTTATCTCCAAATCAGCATATCCCCCTCACAACATTGTTATAACCTTTGAAACAAATAGATTCATATCTCCACTACCTTAATGTTGTCATGCACAGTGTGAAACCCACCTCAAAAAGAGCAGGAGACAGATCCTTTTACGCAGGTTGGGTGTGAGGAACAAGTCATACATAGTAGTTTTGTTCTGTGTTGCCTCCAGCTCCTCCTGCATGGTGGATCTCAAAACCTTCAACAACAACAAACATGTATCATTTGCCACCGTAGTGCCAGGTATTGCGGTGAGCACAGGCACCCAATAGCACAGGAAAGATGTGTTCCCCTTTTTCCTAGTGTAACATATTATACATGCAATCACAGGTGTGAAGTGATATGAAGGAACATGTAGGGAGCTAAAGGAGAGTCCAGAAAACTATTCAGCAACAATGGTATTTTGAAAATGAGGCCATAGAGGGTGCCGGGCATCCATGAGACTGCATAGGTTATAGATGCAGATCAGGAAGTGAACTAAAGGAAGAGGTAGTTGCTCAGTGCTGAGAGCTTCTCTTATATGAGATGGCCGTGAAAGACTACGGAATTGAGCTCACATCCTCAGCTGGCTGCCCTTTTTAGAGAGGCAGTTAGTCCATCTCAACAAAGAGAAGGTGGATGTCAGTTTATGTCTTCCCTCCAACCCAGTAAGCGCCTTCCCTTTCTTGCTCACCTCCATGTTCAGGGTTTCTTCAGCATTCTTCCTTCCATTTGTGTGTGCAGCATTTCTAAGTTCCTTTAAGCCCTCATCTGGTTTATTGGTGACAATCAGCCTCCGAGCCAACTCTGTCAGCCACCTGATGAAATGAGAGCTCCCCAGTGCAGTCAACTCTCTCTTAGTTATTTGTCATATGATTGTTGAATATAGATGCTTTTTGCCTTCCATCTAACATCCACCATTTTTTGGGTTAGACATAGAAACGCAGGTTCTATTATACAAATACTAGGAAAATATGAGAATGATCACTCCATGCAGTACATCTTCCCAGGATAGGAGCACAGACTTTGAAGTTAAATTGCCTCTCTTCTTACTCAGCAAACGTTTTTCCAAGAAGTTTAGGAAGCTGAAGCTTGAGAATCTCTCAATACATAATTCCCTTCCAAAGCTTGGCATGAGTTCTAGCAAATTTCTGCTCATCATATATATTCTTTAAAAAAAGGGAGGCCTCAAATTATGAAAGCTTAAAGCCCAACAAAGATTGGAAGTACTCCTTCCATTTCCAGCTACGTTGGTTACTTACTATATGAGTGAGTCACTTGTTTATATCTGCCTCAGTTTTTGCATCAATAAAATGGGGATACCAGTGTCATCTTCCTTGTGGGACTGTTGAGCATAGAATGACACAATGGATGAGTCTGACATGGAGTACACTCTGCTCTCTCTCTGAACTCATCTTGCTATATTAAATCTATAGTCATCTCTGTGATCGACTAACTCTGACTCTCTCCTAGACCTGCTTTAAGTGTAGGGATGAAGTTATCCAAAAATAAGTGTTCATTAAAATTATTTAAGGGAAGAGGGAGTTCTGAACATATGATGTAAATCACCCAATCTGCAAGCCAGTTTTTAGTACTAGAGAAACTCTGCTGTTATTTTGTTAAATAACTATATGACTAAATTTGCTGTCTCTTCCTTTTATCCAGTTTCATCTACAAAGATGAAAATTACTGAAAACTTCACTGTAACCTGATTCATTACAAAGCCAAAAAAGAATTAGAGGTATTTCTTTTTTTTTTTTTTTTTTATATTTTTGTCTATTGGCCATTTTTTTTTTTTTAGATTTTATTTTTTCCTTTTTCTCCCCAACGCCCCCCGGTACATAGTTGTGTATTCTTCGTCGTGGGTTCTTCTAGTTGTGGCATGTGGGACGCTGCCTCAGCGTGGTCTGATGAGCAGTGCCATGTCCGCGCCCAGGATTCGAACTAACGAAACACTGGGCCGCTAGCAGCGGAGCGCACGAACTTAACCACTCGGCCACGGGGCCAGCCCCTAGAGGTATTTCTTTTTGAAATATTTGTCTATATTTTATATCAAGGAAAATAATATTGGAATAACTCTATGACCACTATCCTGGGTAAGACTTAAGAAGAAAGATGGCAGAAAATAACTAGAACTCTCAGGCAGAAGTGTTCTGTTTCTCAAATTACACAGAGTGAACAGATGAGAGACATGGGTTTTAGGTCTAGACTATAATAAAGGGTCCAAGGAATAAGAAAATCAGTATGTCCTGATTCAATATTAATTTTCATCCCAGGTGCTCCTAAGACAAAGTGAGGGAGAAGGCTCATACCTTGAGGAGAGAAACAAGACAAAGAAAGGTACAGACACCACCAGCTGCAGGGTACACCACTCTCGAAAGACAAAAGCCAGGCCTCCCAGGATTATCTGTCCCAAACTAAAGGCACAGCATACCAGTGTTATTACCATGGCTTTAGAGTGAGACCTTGTCCACTCTACAACTGAAAGAAAACCCAACTGGGATATAAATGTCAGATAAAGGTGGAATTTCCAGGTCAAATCCAAGGCTTGGAAAATGGAGAAGACCAAAATTAGTGACTTACTAAGCATACTGCTATTCATCATGATGGCCACGGAAGAACAGCCTGACAAGAAGCGTAGTAAGCAGTAAACGAGGAAGGTGGGCGCAAAGGCTGCACAGGTCCCTGAGATGGCCAGCAGGAGCAAACAACATCTGAGAACCACCTTTCGCCCAAACCTGAAAAACAGAGTCAGATTAGATTATGAGAACAACAATAATTTGTGGCAAAAACTTAAGAAAATGAAAGCATATTCAGAAATTTAGAGAATGTTTTAACAAGTGATTCTTTGTACCTGAAGGCTCGAAAAGTCAAGAGCTAAATCAACAACAGAAATCTCCTCAAAAGTAATGCTCCCTCTTTGTAGTATAGACTGAAAATATCAAAACTTCATCATCCATCACCCAGAGACCTCTGACACCCGGTGATACCATATAAAAGAGACTACAGTGTTGGAAATTGTAATAGACCATAAGCATGCATTGCACTAACATATGTATTTAGCATAGTAGAGAGTCTCTATAGTGTCTAGAACACAAGAGAGCTAAATGCGTCCTTGTTTCTCTAGGACCAGACAGGCTAAGGCTAAACTGATGCAAAAGAAACATCAAACAATGCATCAAAGTTGCTTTGGGGTTGTCTAAGAGGCCCTCTTTGTTGAGTCTGGATTTATAGGCCCCAAGCAATGTGCTTTATCTAGAACAGAATATAAGAGTTCCACAACCCAGAAGAAGAAATCATAGAAAGTTCTCAGAGGAAAGAATTATCTAAGATGGAGAATGAAAGGGAAAGAAGATAAAGGACAAATAAGAAAAAGGGAATTGTGTGTTTCATTGGATGTCAAGAAAAGAGGGCCTTGGTGGAGACAACTTAGACTAAACAGGATGTGCTGATCTATATGCCCAGTAATGAAAACACATGGACAAAGTTTGAGATTGGGGATTGCTCTGTAATGTTTGAAATAGAATTCTAAAAACATTCAAATAATTCTCCCTAAAGGCAGGGAATGTTAAAGGAACAAAAACAATTCCAGATAATCATAATGATTATCATCATCAAGCACATAATGTGGAAAACAAAAAATAAAATAGTAAACTGAAACAAAACCATAACAATTAGCTCAAACTAATTGCTAATGGCCTAAGCATTCTATCAAATGATGGAGAGTACCAGAATGGGTTAAAAAACAAAAGACCTAATTACATGCTGTCCACAATAGTACTTAAAACATTATAGGTTGAAAGTAAATTGACAAAAACAGATATAGAATTTAAATAGTAATAATAAGGAGGCTGGAGTCTTTATATTAATGTCAAATAAAATAAATTTCAAAACAAATACACTTTCAGCAATAATAATGCTGAAAATGTCAAATTTATGTGAACTCAACAAAACTTCAAAAAACATGAAACAAAATGGACAGAATTAGGTACCCAATTAACAATGATTGTTGGAGAGATTTTTGAATATTTTTAACGTGGTAAAATATATACGGTCATGTGTCACAATACTGGGGATACGTTCTGAGAAATGTGTTTTTAGGTGATTTTGTCGTTGTGTGAACATCACAGAGTGCACTTACGCAAATCTGGATGGGATAGCCCACTACACACCTCTGGTGTAGGGCACTAATCTTATGGGACCCTCGTCAGAGATGCAATCTGTTGTTGACTGAAATGTGGTTATGTGGTGCATGACTGTATAATAAAAAACTTGCCATTTTAATCATTTTTAGATGCACAATTCAGTGGTTAATTACATTCATCATGTTGTGCAACCGTCACTATTATCTACTTCCAAAATGCTTTCATCCCACCCAAACAAAAACACTATCACCTTTAAGCAATAACTCCCCATTCCCTCCTTCCCTCTTATCCTTCTGATAATCTCTAATCTACTTTCTGTCTCCATCAATTTGCATTTTCTAGAAATTTCATAGAAGGGAATGAATACAACATTTATCCTTTTGTGCCTGGCTTATTTCATTTTGCCTAATTTTTTCGAGAATTCATCCATGGTGTACCATGTACCAGAACTTCATTCTTTTTCCTGGATGAATAATACTCCATTTTGTGTGTGTGTCTGTTTGTGTGTGCCTGTTTGTTTATCCATTAATCTGTTGATGAATACTTGGATTTTTTCACCTTTGGCTATTGTAAATAATGCTGTAATGAACATTGATATACAACTGTCTAAGTCCCCGTTTTCAATTTTTTAGGGTGTGTACCTAGGAGTGGAATTGCTGATTCATATGGCAATCCTATGTTTAGATTTTTGAGGAACTGCCAGATGGTTTTCCGCAGTAGCTTCACCACTTTGCCCTCCTACCATTAATGTGCAAGGGTTTCAATTTCTCCCCATGCTCACCAACGCTTGTTATTTTGGATTTTTTTTTTTATTATAGCCATCTTAGCAGGTGTGGTTTCTCATATAGTTTTTTTTTTAAAAGATTTTATTTAATTTTTTTCCTTTTTCTCCCCAAATCCCCCCAGTACATAGTTGTATATTCTTTGTTGTGGGTCCTTCTACTTGTGGCATGTGGCACGCTGCCTCAGTGTGGTTTGATGACTAGTGCCATGTCCGCACCCAGGATTCGAACCAACGAAACACTGGGCCGCCTGCAGCAGAGCGCGCGAACTTAACCACTCAGCCACGGGGCCAGCTCCTCTCATGTAGTTTTGATTTGCATTTCCCTAATAACTGATGATGTTGAGGATCTTTTAATGTGCTTTTTGGCCATTCATATGTCTTCTTTGTAGAAATATTTATTCAAGTCCTGTGTCAATTTTTTAAATTGGTTTATCATTTTGTTGTTGAGTTTTAGGAGTTTTTAATATATTCTGGATATTAAACCATCATCAGATATACGATTTTCAAATATTTTCACCCATTTTTAGGTTGTTTTTTCACTTTCTTGATAATGCTCTTTGATGCACAAACATTTTAATTTTAATGAAGTCCAATTTACATGTTTGCTTTCATTGTTTGAGCTTTTGGTATCCAAGAATCCATTGACAAATACAAGGTCATGAAGATTTACTTCTACTTTTTCTTTTATGAGTTTTACGGTTTTAGCTCATATATAAGTCACTGACCCATTGTGAGTTAATTTTTGCATATAATCTGAAGTAGGGGTAAATGTCATTCTATTTTATGTGGAAATTTAGTTGCTCAACTCCATTTGTTGAAGAGATTGCTCTTTCCCACATTGAATGGTCATGGCACCCTTGTCAAAAGTCAGTTGGCTATAAATGTACTGGTTTATTTCTGAACTCTCAATTCTATTACATTGGGTTTTAGGTATATATTTATGCCAGTAACCAAGCATTTGGTTACTGTAACTTTGTAGTAGTTCCAAAACCAAGAAGTGTTAAGTCTTCTGAATTTCTTCTTCTTTTTTAACATTTTAGCTCTTTGGAGCCCCTTGTAATTTCATATGAACTTAAGGTTCAGCTTTTCCATTTGTGCAAAAAAAGTTGGAGTCTTGATAGAGATTTCATTGAAACTGTAGATTACCTTTGGTACTACTGATTTATTGATAATATTATGTCTTCTTACCTCATTAACATGGGATCGTTTCCATTTTAAGGTCTTCTCTAATTTCTTTCGGCAAGTCTTTGTAGTTTGCAATGTACAAGTCTTTCACCTCCTACGTTAAATTTATTTCTAAGTATTTTCTTCTTTTAGAAGATGTTGCAAAGGTAGTAACTTTCTTAATTTCCTTTTCAGATTGTTCATTGCAGGTATATAAAAAGACAACTAATTTTTGTGTTTATCTTGTACCCTGCAAGTTTGTTGAATTCATTTATTAGCTCTACTAGCTTTCTTGAGGGTTCTTTGGAATTTTCTATACATAGGATCATGTCGTCTACCAATAGAGGTAGATTTACTTTTTCCTTTTCCATTTGGGTGAATTTTATTTCTCTTTCTTGACTAATTGCTCTAACAAGATTCTCTAGAACAATGTTGAATAGCATCAATCAAAGCAGGCATCCTTGTCTTGTTCCTGATTTTGTGTGTAAGTTTTCATTCTTTCATCACTGAGTATGATGTTAGCTGTGGCTTTTTTCTTAAATACTCTTTAATATATTAAGTTCCCTTTTATTCCTAGTAATCTTATTATTCTTCTCATGAAGAGTGTTCAATTTTATAAAATGCCTCCTCTGTGCCAGTTGACGTATTATGGGTTATTTCCTTCATTGTATTAAAGTAGTATATTACATTGATCAATCTTCTTATGACGAACCACCTTTGTATTCCTGAGGTAAATCCCACTCTTGATCATATATTATTATTTTAATAGGCAGTTGGATTCAGAGTGCTAGTATTTTGTTGAAGATTTGGGAATCTATATTTATAAGGATACTACTCTGTTTTTTTCTTTTCTTGTGAGGTCATTATCTGGCTTTGGTATCAGAGTAACACTGGTCTCATAGAATGACTTAGGAAGCTTTCTTTCTCTTCTGTTTTATGGAAGAGTTCAAGAAGGATTGTTGGGGTTGGCCCTGTGGCTGAGTAGTTAAGTTTGTGTGCTCTGCTTCTGTGGCCTGGTGTTTGCCAGTTTGGATCCTGGGTCTGGACCTATGCGCTATTCATCAAGCCATGCTGTGGTAGCATCCTGCATAGAAGAACTGGAATGACTTACAACTAGGGTACACAACAATGTAGTGGGGCTTTGAGGCGGAAAAAAAAAGAGAGGAAGATTGGCAACAGGGTTTATTTAGCTCAGGGCCAATCTTCCTCAGAAGAAGGAGAAGGAGAAGGAGGAGAAGGAGGAGGAGGAGGAGGAGGAGGAGGAGGAGGAGGAGGAGGAGGAGAAGAAGAAGAAGAAGAAGAAGAAGAAGAAGGAGAAGGAGAAGGAGAAGGAGAAGGAGAAGGAGAAGGAGAAGGAGAAGGAGAAGGAGAAGGAGAAGGAGAAGGAGAAGGAGAAGGAGAAGGAGAAGGAGAAGGAGAAGGAGAAGGAGAAGGAGAAGGAGAAGGAGAAGGAAGAAAGGAGAAGGAGAAGGAAGAAAGGAGAAGGAGAAGGAGAAGGAAGAAAGGAGAAGGAGAAGGAGAAGGAAGAAAGGAGAAGGAGAAGGAGAAGGAAGAAAGGAGAAGGAGAAGGAAGAAAGGAGAAGGAGAAGGAAGAAAGGAGAAGGAGAAGGAAGAAAGGAGAAGGAGAAGGAGGAGGAGGAGGAGGAGGAGGAGGAGAAGGAGGAGAAGGAGGAGAAGGAGGAGAAGGAGGAGAAGGAGGAGAAGGAGGAGAAGAAGGAGAAGAAGGAGAAGAAGGAGAAGAAGGAGAAATTGGTGTTAGTACTTCAAATGTTTTGTAGAATTCACCAGTAAATATATCTGGTCCTAGACATTTCTTTGGGAGTTTTTTAAAATTACTAATTCAATCTCTACTTGTTTTAGTTCTGTTGAGATTATCTACTTCTCGTGGATTCATTTTAGGTAACTCAAGTGTGTCTAAGAATTTTTCCATTTCATCTAGGTACCCAATGTGTTAGCATACAATTATCTAAGTACTCCATCATAACATTTTTTTATTATTTAGTGTTTGTAGTAATGTCCCCACTTTCATTTCTGGTTTTGGTTATTTGTGCCTTCTCTCTCTCTCTCTTTTTTGGTACTCTAGCTAAAGATATCTGTTCTGCCGATCCTTTCAAAGAACCAATTATTTACTTCATTGAATCTATTATTTTCCTATTTTTTATTTATCTCCCCTCTAATTTTATTATTTCCTTGCTTCTTCTGGCTTTGGAGTTAGTTTTTCTTTTCTATCTCCTTAAGGTGTAAAATTAGGTTATTGCTTTTATATCTTTCTTCTCTTTTTCACGTATTTTTAATTTTTCAGTTTTATTGAGGTATGATTGACAAATAAAAATTATATATATTAAGGTGTACAAGGTGATGTTTTGATGTATGTATATTGTACAGTGATCATCACAACTAAGCTAAATAATATATCCATCTTCTCACAGAATTACCATTTTGTGTCTGAAGAGAATGCTTAAGATCTACCCTTTTTGCAAATTTTGAGTATACAATACAGTATTGTTCACTATATTCACCATGCCATGGATTATAACTCCAGGACTTATTTATTCTGCAAAACTGAAACTTTGTACCCTTGACCAACATCTCCCCATTTCTCCCACCCCCAAAATCTTGGCAACCACCACTCTGCACTATGCTTCTCTGATTTGACTATTTTAGATTCCACATTTAAGTGAAGACATGCAGTATTTGTCTTGTGTCTGGCTAATTTCATTTAGGACAATAAACTCCAGGTTCATTCATATTGTTGCAAATGACAGGATTTCCCTCCATTTTAAGGCAGAATAATATTCCACTGAATATAAATACCACATTTTGTTTATCTAGTCATCTGTCAATGGACCTTTAGGTTGTTTCCATGTGTTGAGTATGGGAGGACAGATTTGAGATAGTTATTTCGTTTTCTTTGAATATATAGCCATAAGTGGGACTGATGGTTCATATGTCGTTCTATTTTTAATTTCTTGAGGGAACTCCAAAGTGTTTTCCATAATGGCTGTACCAATTTACATTCACAACAAGAGTGTGCGAGGATTCCCTGTTCTCCACAGCGTCACCAACACTTTTCTTTTATCTCTTTGATAACAGCCATTGTAACAGGAATTAGGTGATATCTCATTGTGGTTTTGATTTGCATTTCCCTGATGATTAATGATGTCAAGAATCTTTGCATATATCTGTCGACCTTTTGTAGTTCTCCTTTTGAGAAATGTCTATGCGCGTCCTTTGACCATTTTTGATAGGGGTATTTATTTGTTTTTTTCGCTATTAAGTTATTAAAGTTCTTTACATATTTTAGATATTCACCGCTTATCAAATATACAGTTTGCAGAAATTTTCTCCCATTGCTTAAGTTGTTTTTTCACTCTGTCGATTGTTTCTGTTGCTGTGCAGAAGCTTTTTAGTTTGACATAATCCTACTTGTCTACTTTTGCTTTTTTTGCCTGGGCTTTTGAGGTCATATCCAAAAAATCATGCCAAGACCAATGTCAAGAAGCTTTTTGCCTATGTTTTCTTGTAGAAGTTTTACTGCTTCAGGTCTTACATTTAAGTCTTTAATCCATTTACAGTTTATATTTGCATATGGTGTGAGATAAGGATCCAATTTCATTCTTCTATTTATGCATATCCAATTCTACCAACACGATTTGTTGAAGACACTATCCTTCCCCCATTGTGTGTTCTCAGCACCCACATACACATAACAGTTTAAAGTAAATGCATGGATTTATTGCTAGGCTGTCAATTTTGTACCATTGTTCTATATTTCTGTTTTTATGCCAGTCACATACTATTGTGATTACTGTAGCTCTGTAATCTATTTTGAAATCAGAGGCATGATGGCTGCAGATTTGTTCTTCTTTCTCAAGATTGCTTTGGCTGTTCAGAGTCTTTCATGATTCCACATGAACTTTAGTATTTTTTTCTATTTCTGTAAAGCAAGTCATTGGATTTTTATAGACTGCATTTAATCTGTAGATGACTTTGGGTAATACGGACATTTTAATGGTATTAATTAATCTAATCCATGAATACAGGATATCATTCTACTTATTTGTGTCTTCTTTAATTTCCTTCACCAGTGTTTTATAATTGTCAGTGTACAAGTCTTTCACCTCTTTGGTCCAGTTTATTCCTAAATTGTTCTTTGTTGCTATGGTAAATGGGACTTTTCCCCCTTAATATCCTTTTAGGATAGTTCACTGTGTGTAGAAATACCACTGATTTTTGTGTGTTGATTTTGTATCCTACATATTTACTGAATTTATTTGTTAGTTCAAAATCTTTTTTGGTTGAGTTTTTAGGGTTTCCTAGATATATGATCATGTCATGAGCAAGAAGAGATAATTTATTTCTTCAGTTCCAATTTGGATGCCTTTTATTTCTTTTTCTTTCCTGATTGCTCTGGATAGGACTTCCAGTATGATGTTGAATATAAGTGGTGAAAGTGGGCATCCTTGCCTTATATTGGATCTTAGAGGAAAAGCTTTCAGTTTTTCACATTGAGTATGTTAGCTGTGGGCTTTTCAAGTATGATCTTTATTGTCTTGAGGTAAGTTCTTGTATGTCTATTTTTTTGAGAATTTTTATCATGCATGGATGTTGAATTTTGTCAAGTGTTTTTTCAACATCCATTGATATGACCATGTGGTTCTCATCTTTCATTCTCATAATGTGGTGTATCACATTAAATGATTTACATATTTTGAACCATCATTGCATCCCTGGGATAAACCCCACTTGATCATGGTGTATTACAGTATTAATATGTTGTCAAGTTTAGTTTACTAGTATTTTATTGAGGATTCTTACGTCTATGTTCATCAGTGATATTGGCCTGTAGCTTTTTTATTCTTGTAGTGTCATTGGCTATGGTATCAGGGCGATGCTGGTCTTATAAAATGGGTTTCAAGTGTTCGCTCTTCTTCAATTTTTTGGAAGAATTTAAGAAGGATTGGCATTAATTCTACTTTGAATGTTTGGTAGAATTCCCCTAAGAACTGTCTCATCCCAGATTTCTCTTTGTTGCGAGATTTTTGATTACTAATTCAATATCCTTACTTGTTTTTGTTTGTTCGAGCTTTCTATTTTTTCTTGATTTTGTTTGGGAAGGTTGTATGTTTTTAAGAATTTACCTGTATCCTTTAGGTTGTACAATACAGCGGCTTATAGTTGTGCATGTAGTCCATTATGATCCTTTTTATTTCTGAAGCACCCATTGTCATGTCTCTTCTTTCATTTCTGATTTTATTTATCTGAGTCTTCTCTCCTTTTTTCTTATTCTAGCTAATGATTTCTTCATTTTGATTATTTTTTTTAAAAAAACGAACTCAGTTTTGTTGATTTCTTTCCATTTTTAAATTCTCTCTTTGATTTCTTTCTGCAGTAATGTTTATTGTTTTCTTCCTTCTGCTAACTTTTGTCTTAGTTTGTTCTTTTTCTAGTTCCTTGAAGTATAAAGTTAGGTTATTCATTTGAGATATTTAATTTTTTTAATGTAGGCATTTATCACAGTAACTTCCCTCTTAGTACTACCTTTGCTCCATCTCATTAGTTATAGAAATTACGTTTTCATTTTTTGTTTGTCTCAGATATTTTTAAAATTCCCTTTTGATTTCCTTTTTGACCCAATGGTTGTTCAAGAGTGTGTTGTTAGTGTTCACATATTTGTGAATTTTCCTGCTTTCTATAGTTATTGATTTTTAGTTCCATTCCATTGTGGTCTGAAAAGATACTTAGAATGATTTCAATGTTCTTAAATTTGTTAAGATTTGTTTTGTGACTTAGCATGTGATCTATCTTGGATAATGTTCCATGTGTGCTTGAGAAGAATGTGTATTCTGCTACTGTTGGGTGAAATGTTCTGTGTATGTCTTAGGTCCATTTGGTCCGTAGTGTTGTTCAAGTCTAATGTTTCATTATTGATTTTTTGTCTGGATGATGTATCCTTTATAAAGAGATGGGTATTGAAGTCTTGGTATTATTGTATTGCTGTCTATTTCTCCTTTTAGACCTTTCAATATTTGTTTTATATATTTAGGTGCTCTGATGTAGGGATATATATATGTATAATTGTTATATCTTCTTACTGGATGATATTTTTATCGTTGTATAATCACCTTCTTTGTCCCTTCTAACAGTTTTTGATTTAAAGTCTAGTTTTTCTGCTATAAGTAGGGCTACCGCAGCTCTTTCTTGGTTACCGTTTGCATGGAATATCTTTCTCTACCTCTTCACTTTCAGCCTATGTGTATCCTTAAAAATAAAGCGAGTCTCTTGTAGACAGTATATAATTTGGTCTTGTTATTTCTCTATTCAGTCACTCTATGTCTCTTGATTGGAGAATTAGGTCCATTTATATTTAAAATAATTATTTTAGGTAAAGATTTACTATTGCTATTTTGTTCATTCTTTTCTATTTTGTTGTCCCCTTTTTCCTCTCTTCTTCTCTTGTGTTTCTTTTTAACTTGATGACTTTTTAAATAGTGCTATGCTTTGATTACTTTCTCCTTCTCTTTTTTGCATCTACTGTGCTTTTTTTGTAGTTACCATGGGGTACACAATGAATATTTTAAGTTTTGCAGTCTGTTTTAAGATGATGACTTTAATTACATACAGAAGCACTACACTTTACTTCCACCCCATACTCTTTCTGGAATTGATGTCAGATTTTACTTCTTTCTATATTGCATTTCCATTAGAAAATTTCTGTCTTTATGCTGATTCTTCCTGCTTTTGTCTTTTCATTTACATACTAGAATTAAAAGTGATTTACCCACCACCATTAGAGTAGTATAATATTCTGTGTTTGTCTTTATATTTACTGTTAGCAGTGAGATTTATACTTTCATCTTGCTATTTAATGTCTTTCTGTTTCAACTTGAAGAACTCCCTCTAGTACTTCTTGTAAGGCAAATCTAGTGGTGATATATTCTCTCGGTTTTTGTTTGGGGAAGTCTTTACATCTCTTTCAATCTTAAAGGACAATTTTACCAGATCAAGTATTCTTGGTTGGCAGTTGTTTCTTTCAATATTTTAAATATATGATACCACTCTTTTTTGGCCTGCAAGGTTTCTGAGAAATCCACTGATAATCTTATGATAGTTCTCTCGTATGTGACAAATCGCTTTTTTTCTTGCTGATTTCAAAATTCTCTCTTTGTGTTTGACTTTTGATAATTTAATTTGACTATGTCTTGGTGTAGACTTCTTTGGATTTTACTTATTTGGGAGCTTTTGGTCTTCATGAATCAAGATGTCCATTTCCTTTTCTGGATTTGGGGAATTATCACCCTTATTTCTTTAAATAAGCTTCATGCCACTTCATGGAAATATTTAATAAGAGATATAAGAACGATGGGGATGTGACAGTTGGGTTGGGAGGACAGTTGGGTAGGAGATAATAGTGGCAGCCAGAAGACTAGTTCTAAGAGGATTGATTTCAGTAGCCATGGCTCAGATTTGTCAAATGATCCTATTTGCTTTTAAACAGTAAGGATATTTTAGAAGATATTAAAGGAGACTCAGAAGTATCAAGTTCAACTCTCTATCAGTGAACACAGGTCTGCATATGACAAATAACCATCTAGTTTCTGTTGGAAAACTTTTGAAACTAGGTAGCTCACTCCTTTCAAAGGCACCACCTGATTTTCTGCGACTCTTGTTAATGTGAGACATTTTATTCACATGCCAAGGTTATCTGTGTCTTCTCAAGGTTAGACTCCAATGATATTCCAATGTACTTAGAACAAAATCTAAGTCCTGCCATGATGATATCTGGCCCAGGCATCCCTTCCCACCTCTTCTCCTAGCACTGTCTTCCATTCCCTCTAGTCTTCAAAACATCAAGCTGGTTCCACCACGCAGCCCTTCCTCTTGCTCTTCCTTCTGCTCCCAATATTCCTTTCCCTGAACATGATTCAGCCTATACCTTCTAATTTCTCAAGTTCCAATATCACCTACTCAAAGAGCTCTTCCCTGATTTTCTATCTAGTGTTGCCTCCACCCAATTTATTCTCATTCCATTTCCTGGTCCTTATTTTTCAAGGGAAATTTGAGAACATGGCCTTTCAAAGTCCACACTTTTCCATTGAGTGTTTGCAGGGCCCAGCTAGGAGGCTATTGAAATAGTCCAGAGAAGAGATGATAGGAGTGTAAATTGAAGAGGTATTCATGGAGATGATAAGAGGAGCCAGGAATTGGGGGATGTTTTAGAGATGTAGGCAATAAGACTTGCGTGTGGTTTAGATTACATTTTACTGTTGGAGGACTTCTGGTGAGAGAAATAGATGTCTTCAAGGGATTATACACTTTTGGCCTGAACAAATGAGTAATTCTGGTACCACTATACAAGATGGGAGAGGACTAGGGTAGAAGTCAATTTGAGGGGAAAATTCAAGACATCTGCGTTGGCTTCCTGAGATGGAGTTGCTCATTAGACATATGTGTGGAGATTCAGGGAGATAGGTGTATATGTGGATATTAAGGTCACAGAAGAGGTCAAATCTGGATATTACGTTGTACATTATCAGCATATAAATATTTTTATAGTTATGAGAATGGGAGAAGTAACTCAGGAAAGAAACGCAGCCAGATATCAGTGATACCAAGGAGATTCAACCTTGCCTAAAGCAATAGCTCACTATGTGATCACCATTTTACATCACCACAGCTGGGGCAGACATTCTCTTGCTAGGTTACTCAAGTTTTCCAAGATTGATTTCTTTCTTTGTAAGATTTCAAATCCACCCAAAGTTGTTCATTGTGCACTATGTATCCATCTGTGCCTTCATTTCTTTTTCACTAGCATTCACTTTTTCCCTAATCTAAGTTGCCATCATTAAATCATATCAACACTGACACATCTTTTTCATCCTAGATGTTCTCCTTGCTTCCCGTCCTCCAATCAAAAATGCACATGAAGCTGTAAGAGAGCAGAATTTACCACCCCAAGATGTGTCTCTTTGACGTGGGGATTATTTTTGGCTTGTTAATCTTTTAAAAAGCTGCAGACATGAGAGAAGCTCTGAAAACCAATTAGAAGTTACCCTTTTTAAGAGACATTTATGTTTGTGAGAGAAGTCTCCATTTCTAAAGGTATCTCTCTGTACCAGGAAGAGGGGCATGATCTTATCTCTAGAAACTCATATCAATGTGGAAGACAAGGAATTAAATGTGCCTAATATCCTTACTCTTGTTTACTGTGCCCTTTCTAGTAATCTCCAAGAACTGACAACTCCCACCTCCAAAATCCTCTTGTGTCCTTAGCTGAAGATGGTATTTAAGGTGGAGACTTCAGGCATTCTTGCTGAGTGACTCAATTCTCCTGGGCTTTCTCCCAAATATACATATTATAAAGCTTTGTTTGATTTTATCCTGTTATTCTGTCTCATCTCAATTTAATTCTTAGACCAGCCAGAAGGACCTAGAGGGTAGAGGAATTATCTTCGTCCTCTACAGTTTAGTGATGAGGAGGGGACAAAACTTCACTGGCTGGACACTGCCCACTCCTGGACTACTGCAGCTGAGAGATCCTGGACCCCTGACAGAGCTGGCAGGAGGTAAGAATTCTTACCATGTCAGTATCCTCAATCTCTACCTGCAGAGTCCATTGGAAGTGAGAGTGGTGAACTTTTTTTTCCTTTTCTAAATTTAGATTAGCAGAAGAAAATATTGGTGAAGCTGACTTCTTGGACTCAGAGGCTTTGGGAAATTTGACTTGAGTTTTCATTGGTTTATTTATCCTTTTCCTCCCAGACATGGTCACCGTTTTCCCTTGTCTCTGTCTTTTTTTTTTTTTTTTTTTTGCCATTTTTCCTAAAAAAGGAAAAAACATAGGGCAAGATGCAGGCATATATAAGCCTGTTGTCCGGGAATACGTGCATGAGGTGAGAGCTGTTGCTAAGGGCATATTGGAAGTCAAAAAGGCTGCAAATTTTATGGTTGTGGGTTGAGTAGTTAAGAGCCATTAGGGTGCTTACCACCTCAAGAAGACTCATCATAGGATAAGTTGGTCATGGACTGGGATAGATGACACAAGTCCCTCACTAACTTCAAGAAAATGTCCTTACAATGATGAGGTATTCTGTAAAACCACACAATCCCCAATGCCACGATACCTCCCTCTTAGGTATTAATTTGCCTTCGAGAGACCCAGGGCTTAGTTAAGGCTGTTAATGTGCATATAAGATGAGGTTTTTTCTTTTATCTTATTCTCTGTCTTGAGAGCTTATCTTTATGAGCTTTCTGATCTCTGCCATCTGGAGGACGCACATCCTGGTGTGCATCTTGACAGCCAGTTGAATAGACTGGGGTTCTGAGACATCCTCTCTTTGTCCACCTGTGTCAACTCTCAGAAGAATTTGTCCTAAGGGGTCCCAGTTGCTTTCATAAGGGGCCTTTGTTGTTTCAACCTTCATTGCTTCTTAGTGCACTGTGCCTGTGCAATGAAGGCCTGTGCTTTCTTAGACTGTTTTTGGGAGTGAATTTTCTGGGTCTTGTGAGGGCTGCTTCCTTTGCACTCTCTTTTGGGGATGTCTCTTGCATCCATGGTTAAGCTGTAAAAGGCTTATTTGTTTGAGTTACTATTAAGATCCTACTTGTCAATGTGGCCAGATGATGGATCATTTAAATTGGAAAACTTCTTAATTGGAAAAAAAACTTTTGAGAGCTCTTGTTGTAATTATTTTATTGGTACCTATGAAAAGATTAAATTAAAAAGGAAATACAAAAAAAAAAAAAATAAGGACCCTGGATCAGGTTAAAATTGAATTGAGAAAATGTAAAAGTATGTGTTGATAAGATTATAAAGGTTGGAATGTTTGAGCTAATTTTATATAAAGAGCTTATATTAACTTTGCCTGAGTATGTTTTAAAAATGTCTAACTGGGAATACTTCCCTTTTCCAATATTATAAAACCGAAACCTATTGATAAAGTCCTAATGAAAGCTATGATAAGAGGTATAAGAGTTGATGGAATTCAGATTAAGTTTTGTAGCAAAATTGATATATTTATGGAATTTATGTGAAGTAATTACCTCTCTTTTTGCCTGATTGTATTATAGATTGTATTGTGGGGAGAGACAACATGTCTTGCTGGGAAATGTTTCCCCTGCCTGATTGTAGAACAGCATATAAATCTGCCCTTCAGACAATGTTAATTAAACATACTAAGTGGAAGTCAATAAGGTTGCTTGAGCCCACACATTATGAGACAAAAACTAGAGGCTAACATCTGATGTTAATAAAAGAGATAATAAAAGCTCCTATCCCCAAGGTAAATTGGTCTATGGTTAAATTGTACACTTAGAAAGACAGCCTTTGTTAAATGCTTTGTGCAGACTTTTAAAGGTGTGGTATATTGTCCTCGAATTTTAAAACAATAGCTGTGGAATCTTTGTCTATATGTATGTTATATATGTGTGATATTTTACCTCCAGATGGTATGGCTAAAATTAAGAGCTCTGTTTAATCAGCTTAAAGTAAGCACCTACATAAATTATTTCTAAATGTAATAGAAACTAACCCAAATATCTTTCAAGTTAACAGGATATGAAATAATCTTTGGTAAAAAAAAAAGGTTGTTTAATTTTTTGGGTTTGATTAAAATAGGCACGTCCTCAAAGTTGTCAACATTGGAATTGGTACAAACATACAACCTGGCTTTACTAGTTAAATGAGCTCATGTTATCTGTTACAAACTTGTCAGCAAAAACAGCTTAGAATGATAGCTAATTTTGTCTAATGTCTCATAAAGTTTTTGTGAGTAGTCTAAACAACTGTTGAGAGCAAATGATTTAGATGTAAGTGAGATAAAAATTTATAGAAAAATTTTTAGCAATAATTATAGTTTATGGCATGTGTACTTAAAATAGCTTCCAAAATCTCTTTGGTAACTTTAAAGTCTTGCTACATTAATTTAAATGATAAAAATTCATTGAGTATCTAGATCATTTCCAAATAAGATAAAATACTGAAACATTAATTGCTAAACATGTGTAAGTTTACTTACTTTTGTCTTATTACAGAAAAACTAGAAAGTGTGTGGGTCTATTAACAAACATGTATTTATTAAAAGATTGTAGTATGACGCAACATGTTTTTATAAATTATGAAAAGTGTTTATAAACTTGTCAAGCCACAGAATGCTAATATGAGTGTTTATAATTGCTTACTTAGTTTTACTTAAAAATTAAGGTTTCTATGGGTTAAAAATTAATATGTATGACTAAAGCTACTAGAAATTAATAAGGAAATCACCTTTGTATTCAAGAAAACTGAGATGTATGTTCTCCGTAAAGAAGGTATAAAGAATGGAAATATTTTTGTTTGTTTTGTTAAAAAAGATACATTTGTCCTAAAGTACTAGGAGGGAAAAAAGAAAAGAAGGCATGGGACAAATTCTGTGTTATAGAAGGTTTATGGAGGAGGAACCCTGAGAAAAGAGTTGTACATGGTCAAGTTGGCTAATGGTTAGTTAAGTAAATAAGTTTTTATATTTAAGTAAATAAGTTTTAATATCAAAAGTAAGCTGGTACAGGCTTAGAAGTTTTTTCCCTTTCTTAGAAGGATGATTTTCTTAAACTTTTAGTCTGCTCTTGCTAAAGGGATTATGAAAGGTTTTTTCTTTGAATAGTCTATCAGAAGGGTAGTGATTTTATGCTTTATCAAAATAAATTTCCTGTATTGCTTTATCAGGTATTTAATCACAGGTGCTAAGATTTTTCTTACAGCTACTTGATTCTCTGAATTAACCTGAGAATCTTTAATTGTCACCATGGTTAAATGGATAACTAAGCATTGTTTCATAGGGACCTATGATATTCTGTGGGTAAATGTTATTGATACAAGCGTTTAAAAATCATATAACATTCCTAAAATTCTGATCTCTCTTGGTTGTCAGTCATAATTCTAGTTATTATCTTAAAGTGTTGTATGTCACAGAATTAACTAAATTTCTTTGTTAATTACCATTTTTGTCTCTTGTCATTTACAGACAGTTTCCCAATACTCTGCTCTTGCAAATTCATTTCATTTTCAGACACTTTCATGAAAAAGACTCTGACACTTACTCCAGAATACAGGTTTCTGATAAACCTCAGATCCTAAAAGTGAAGGAAAGAAATTACAAAACTGTAATGGAAAAACTGACTTCATGAAACTGCTAACAAAAGATCAAGCCCAAGAGTTGATTATGTGGGACTGAGTGAACTGATGGGGATGATTATAATTTTTATGAATTTTCATTTTAAATGCTCCTGATTTTTAGTGTTTTGTTTTTCTAGTTTAAGAAAACTTTTTTTCCTCTTAAAGTAACAATGACATAGCAGTTTGGTAAATTGTACTTTTGTAAGCAGAATTTAAACACTCATCTTTATCTCCCTACCTGATCCCTCCAGAATTTGGAAACTCTTAGTGATGAATGTTCTTATTTTCATGGCAATATAGTTATACACATAAGTTCAACAAGAATTTGATCTCCTTATAATGCCACAATTAGAAACATTGGTTATATTACCAAAGCTTTGACTGGAATGTCATATTTGAGAGAAATATACATAGACTTGCATATGACTGAGCTTTAAGAAACAAAGATTGGACTTTATGGAATAAAACCATTTGGAAATATTGGCCTGGTACCTTGTTTACAGGGTTCCCATCAAACTTAGGTAAGTAAAGAAGGTCACTTCTCTGACAGGTTCCTGGAAACTCAAAATATTTTGGGGACCTGTAGGGGAGAGGAATTCATACAAATCTATATGTATTGCAGGTGGAGTCTGATGACAAGTCCTCAGCTTTGCTTTACTGCCTTGAAAGGCCTTTAAAGTTCAATCTGAGGTTCCTTATAAAAACTTCCAGCAAAGCAAAGTTAAATGAGCTTAAATGATAAATTGATATTCCTGCTGTACTTATGCAAATAATTGGGCCCAATTTATTGAAATGACTTATTTTGCAAACCAGTTAGTCTTAATTTGGCTATATTTGGTAAAATGAGGGTGATTTTAGAAAGAAAAATTATGTTTCAGTAGAAAACTATAGCACATTTGTGAATATTAGATTCTAGTTCTATTAATTGTGTTTCATGTTTTGATTTTCTACCCATAAACCAGACTGGATCTTGAATTCTTCTAGTCTCCTTGAACTCTTCTAGTCTCATGTCACTACAAATCTCCAAACTGTGTTCAATTAGTTTTTCTGTCATTTTCATTTGAAATAATTGAGAACTGAAACCATGCATTTTCCTGAAGCCCTGCAAACTGATATAAACTTAATAAACTTGATATAAACTTAAAAGAGATCATCACAATAGCATGCTTCTTGCTGTGTAAGCCACTCAAAAAGATAACTGAACACTCAATGACACCATCAGAGACATGTCAAACTGCAAAAGATGCTTTGACTCTGACATCTAGAAATCTTCTTGACTGATTGTACCCTGGACTCAAAAACTGGTTTATAATTTGCCCCAACTGTTAACCTTGTTCTTTTCTTTTGTTTCCATAGAAATGCTTCTTATTAAATACGTGATTGCTTGCTTCCACAATATAGGTCTAGATTTAAGAGCCCACCTACATCACCACCTTCTAAAATCAATTTAAAGGAAATAATGTATTATAAGGACTAAAAAAAATGTGTTTAATGAGATGGAACAATACTCAGCTCCTGGACTGTCAGACTTCTTCAAGTTTCAAAGGTGGGACTGTAGGGGAACAGAATTTGCCACCTCAAGATGTGCCTCTGTGGCACAAGGATTATTTGGGGCTGGTTATTCTTTTAAATACTGTAGACATGAGAGAAGCTCTGGAAACCAAGTAGAAGTTACCCTTTGTAAGAGACATTTACACTTGTAAGTGAGATCTCAATTTGTAAAGGTGTCTCTCTGTACCAGGAAGACACCTTTTATCTCTAGAAACTCTTATCAAGAAAGAAGGCAAGGACTTAAATCTGCATAATAACCTTACTCTTGTTTACTGTACCTTTTCTTGTAATCTCCCATAACTGACTCCCACTTCCCCCAACATCTTCTTTTATCTTTGGCTGAAGATGCTATTTTAGGCAGCAGCTTCCTCCATTCTGGCTGAGTCACTCAGTTTTCCTGGGCATCTCCTACGTTTGCATGTTATAGAGCTTTGTTTGATTTTCTCCTCTTATTCTACTCATCTAAATTTAATTCTTAGACCAGCCAGAGGATCTAGAGGGTAGAGGAATTGTCTTCCTCCCCTACAAAGCTTTTCTACTTATCTTCATCAAACAGCATTTTCATCATAGCACTGCCATATTAGTCATGGTAGTCAGCTATCCCAATTCTCAATCAGTTACCATAATAAAAGGATAGTGCTCACTGATGGTTCAGTTAGATATGATACGGTGATGCTCCCGGGTATCTATCTTTCAGGCTCCATCCATTGTGGGACTCTAACATCTGTAAGAGAGTGTCTAAGACCACAATGGACATTTTATCATGAGGCCTGGAATTAGCATGCCTCCCTTTTACCACATCCACTGGACCCAGCTATAGGGTTCCATGGTAATTACAATTAGTTTTGGGAAATGTTGTCTTCCTGCATACCCTGAAAGAAGGAAAGGTCTGGTAAGACTCTAGCGGGACTCTGCATTGATTGTATTTTTAATGTATCAAAAAGTTCAGTTAATCATTCTCCTCATTCATGATGTACTATCTTCATTAGTTTCGGCAAGGCTTCTTTCTTATATGTACATCTGTTTGTATGTGTTTCCACTTATCTCCAGTCCCATCCTTCACCAGAGACCATTCTAATATGTTGATGATTTATCTCTCTTTTTTTAAAAAAGATTTTATTTTTCCTTTTTCTACCCAAAGACCTTTGGTACATAGTTGTGTATTTTTAGTTGTGGATCCTTCTAGTTGTGGCATGTGGGATGCTGCCTCAGCATGGCCTGATGAGCAGTGTCATGTCCACGCCCAGGATTCGAACAGGCAAAACCCTGGGCCGCCGAACCAGACCAAGCAAACTTAACCACTTGGCCATGGGGCTGGCCCTGATTTATCTCTTTATTTTTATATGTTATTATAAAATGTGTAATATCATTGGGTGTCTAAGTATGTATAGATCACCCTCAATTTATGATGAGATTACTTCCCGATGAGTCCATATTTAGTTGAAAATATCATTTATGTCAAAAATGCATTTAATACACCTAACCTAGCAAACATCATAGCTTAGTCTGGCCTACCTTAAACATGCCCAGAACACTTACCTTAGCCTATAGTTGGGCAAAATCATCTAACACAAAGCCTATTTTGTAATAAAGTATTGAATATCTCATGTAATTTATTGAACATTGTACTTAAAGTGAAAAATAGAATGGTTGTATGGGTACAGAATGGTCTTAAGTGTATCGGTTGTTTACTTTTGGTATTTCAGGGCTGACTGTGAACTGTGGTCACTGCTGCTGTTGAGCATCGCCAGAGTATCATACCACATATTGCTAGCCCAGGAGAAGATCAAAATTCATAATTCAAGGTAAAGTTTCTACTGAATGCGTATCATTTTCACACCATCCTCGTGTAGAAAAATCATAAGTTGAACCATAGTAAGCTGGAGACTGCCTGTATTTTAATTTACATTGTCATCATAGTATTTATCCAATGTCTTTGTTACACTTTATCATTCAGCAGTAAGGTTTTGAAATCTTCTTACATTTCTGCATGTATATATAGGCTGTGGCTTCAAACTACTCTGTAGCTCTGCATGGTGAGCCCCTAATACTTTTTCCCATTCTCTTTCCCAGAGATAGTTCCCTGATTGATGCACTATCGCTAACACCACACCTTTCTCTATATTTACATTTTGACATATGTCCCTTTACCATGTTATTATTTTGTTTTTTGCTGAAGGCTTTAATTTTTAGAGCAATTTTAGGTTTACAGAAATATTGAATAGAAAATACAGACGGTTCTCATGTAACCCATCACACACACAGTTTCCCATGTTTTACATCTTCCATTAATGTGGTACATTTATTACAATTGATGGAACAATATTGATACATTATTGAATAAATTCCTAGCTTACATCAGGGCACACTCTTTGTGTTATATAGTCTTAGGGACAAACGTATAATGCCATGCATCTACCATTAGAAGACTATCTCTGTAAAAGTTCCCTGTGCTCCAACTATTCACCATTCCCCCTGAATTTCTGACACCAGTACCATGAGGATTTATTTAGGATATATAGACTCTAGTTATACTTATTGTATTTTCATTACTCAGTTTTTCTAATGGTTGCCTCTCCATCATGGCATCATCATAGCTCGTTTAAAAAAGACAATTCCATTCTCTCAAGAGTTCTTTGATACAAACATAGTAATAAAATTTATGTTGTAAAGATAAAAATGCTCCAAAAGTAACACCTTTACAAGACTTATAATGACTTAAGTATACTACTACCAAAGTAACAAAAGTTTCAGAGCAGGTGTCCAAAACCAAGATTTGTCCATATGTTAATACTACTGAGAATTTAATGTCAGTGCATATAGTTTTGTTCAAGTTGACTCCAGAATGGGTCCCTTCCTGCTGCTCCTGGACATACAGAATTCCTTTCTTTTTATTTATTTTCCCTTCTTTCTTCTTTATTTTCTGTCTCACCTCATTCTCTCCTCTGTGAACTTCCTATCAGATCCTTCACTAAGTGGAATGGTTGCTGGGTTATCTTCTGTTTGAGCTGAAACATATTTCTCAAGGTCTTTAAACCCAGAGACAACTGAGAGTGGCTCTTATGCAATCTAAACACAACTTCGATATATTGTAATCCCACTCTTCCTTTAAAATACGTTTAGCCTTTACCTTGATAATGTGGACCCAAGTAGAGATCTCTTGATTTCACTCCTCTGGTGCTCTAAACACAGTACACAAATCCACTATCCTAAATGCATGTATTTTATCGTAAACACTGGTGACAACTTTCCATATTTTATCTTCTTTTATACGGTTTCACATGGCATAAGAGGCTTCCTGGTAATAAGTTGGTGAGAGAGCTTTGACAACAGTCTCATATTGAAAAATAAGGAGAGTTATATCTGCGATTTTCTGCTGTTGACTAATATAATTATTCTTCCAGGTCTCAAGTCAATGTTTCATTTATTCTAAATTTCAAGATGTGTCAACTTTTGTCAAGTTTTCCACATACTATCTTTGTTCCTAAATAATCCACCTGGTTCACTATTTCTTAGGTTTGGACAGAAGATGCTGTTCAGATGGTGTTTGCTCCAGTTAGCCATCACTGACAACTGTGTAGCCTTTGCTCCCACCTTCCTCATTTACTGCTCATTGCAGTTCTTAGGAGGGATCTGTATCATGACTATTATGGCAAACACTTGCACTATCACTAAGTTAATATTTTGAGGTTTTGCTGCTTCCAGAACTTTGATTGACCTTGAAATTGCCCTTAGTCTGAAATTATTATCTGTGTTTTCCTCCAGTGACAGAGTGGGCAGGGCCCAAATCAATAGATATGGTACCAGGGCTAATAATAAGTTTCTGCAGTTTTGGACAGATACTCCTAGGAGGACTGGTTGTTTTTGTTTTTTGGTGAGGAAGATTGCCCATAAGCTAACATCTGTGCCAATCTTCCTTTATTTTTTTGCATCTGGGATGCCACCACAGCATGGCTTGCTGAGTGATGTGTAGATCTGTGCCCAGGATCTGAACTTACGAATCCCAGGCTGCAGAAGCGGAGTGTGCGAACTTCATCACAATGCCACTGGGCTAGCCCCTAGAAAGACTGGCTTTTGTCATTTGAAACTGGCACACACTGCAACTGACAATGACTATTCACTTATTGGTCCTCCTCTTGCGTGGACAGTCTCCATATTAATTGCCTATAAGGGAGGCTGTGGTGAGAACAGAGAGGAGAATCATGACACTTAGGATCTGCCTGTTCCCTGGGCTGGTCCTGAGCTGTGGTTCTCATTAGCACCCACTGTGACACTCGAGGAAAAGACAAAAGGAGGAATAGAATGATACGCTATTTAGGAGATTGGCATTTTTAAAACATCATTGTTGCATAGTAGTTACAGAATTATCATAAAATCATTTTTCTTAATAGAAAATTACATACCCACTAATTTTGAGGCAAATACACTGTATTCTTTTTTTAACTTCGGAAAGCATTGTATGATGAAAGTGATTTGAAGACTTTTTGCCATTGTAAGGAAGACTGGATAAAAGGAAAAGACAAAAATTTATCTCCATAAATATTTGAAATTAGAAGAGCATATTTCCTCTAGCACTAAGAATTGGCATGGGGGTGATTTTCACAAAAATGATAGAATGAAGACCTCCAAAAATCAGTTGCTCCATAATAACAACAACAAAAATATGGCATAAATTGTCATCATAAACTTTTTCTGAACTCTGGAAATGAACTAAAGAATTGCAGCAATACAAGAAATCTTTTGTTAAAGAAAAATGGATAAATTTTGGTAAGAATAGTGAGTGTTAAGGTATTTTAACATATCTTAGTCCCATTTCCTACTCCTCAGCTATACTGCTGCCTTGAAAAATGTTGACTTACATTCTTAGTAAAAGAGAGAAGAAGAAAGCTTGAGTTATTTCAAAGCTTCCTTCACAAAGAACACTCACTATTTGACCTGCCTGGTGGTTTGCCTAAGATCCCTTTTAGAAAGCAGTCTGTATTTGACCAGCATGAAAGTCCTCTCCCTGTGTGGGGCATTTGCTGCAAATATTTACTGGCAAGTGTTTTCAGGTCACAGGATGCCTGAGCTGATGGATGGCAATTAGGGAAACAATAGACTAACATGAAAGGCTTAAAATGAGAAGCTGCAGAACAAAATATCTGTACTGGCTTTGAAAAACTCCAAACTATTCCTTGGAGTGTAGAAGGTGATGTGCATGTGTAGGGCTGTATGCATACTCACGAAAGTCTAGGGAATTCCCTAAGCTCTCTCCTCTGGATGTCATGGAAGCTCTGTACAAGCGGTAAGTGGAGGCGAAGTCAGAGATCAGAGTGCCGGGCTGAGTGTTGAAGGCATGCCCCAACACATATTCAGAACCTGTCAGGAAAGTCTGAGACATTTATTGGTTGCAGGTCACTAATTCATGAGCTGACCACTGAACTAACCAAGTATAGAGTTCAGTGGCCGCACGTGAAAAAGGATACAGATTTTATAGAGTTTGTTCACAAAGATTCACTAACCAAGCAAACTACAACAAGCAGCGGGAACAACAGCAAACACAAGGAAAGGGGGAAGAATGTGATTTCCAGAGTTGCCATGTTATATTATTGAAAAGATCCAGTTCTCAACGAAAGTTCTGAGTCATGCAAAGAAACAAGAATGTATGACTCCTACACAGGGAAAAAAAGCACTCAGTATAAACTGTACCTTAGAAAACCCAGATGTTGGCTTATTAGACCAAGGCTTAAATCTGCTATATTAAATATTGTCAAGAAAAAAATAAAATATCCAGAAAAATTAAAGAAATAAAGAAGAGGATGAGAAAGACGCCTCACCAAATAGAGAAAATATGAATGAAGATGGAAATGTTAAAGAGGAACAAAATAGAAATTCTGGAGTTGAAATGCACAATAACTGAAACAAAATATTCACTAGAGGGTCTAGCGACCAGCATATGTGAGCTGGCAGAAAATAAGCAATGAATTTAAAGAGAGATCAGTTGAGATTATCCTGTTTAAGGAACTTAAAAAAATGTATAAAGAAACCTGAAGAGAACCTCAGACACTTGTGGGACTCCATTAAGTGTACTGACATAGGCATAATGAAAGTCGCAGAAGAGAAGAGCAGGGAAAAGAGTGGAAATATATTTGAAAAAACAACGACTGAGCAACTTCAGTAAGATGGAGGAATAGGAAGACACATTTATGCAGGTGAGAAAAATACATAAGAATGGAGAAAGTCCCATCCTAGACAATTAGAGGCAAAACTCCCTGAATTTCACACCAAGGTGGGAATAGTGCTTATTCCCATCATCCAGAGTAGAAGACCTCATAATTCACATGAAGGTTTTGGTAGATCTCTCAGAATTTGATTCAGTAGGGGAGAAAATTAACCTAGGCCACATCCTGCTCTTGTGTAACTCGGAGATGCTTAAATGGAAGACATGAAAAGATCATTATTTCCAAGTAACTTGAGCAAATCTCATACAGCTCAATAATACTTTTAGGCATACAAAAATATCCAGCAAGGTAAGGGTCACAATGCTTAGTTTCCAATAAAAAATTACCAGGCAAGCAAAGAAATAGCAAAATAGGATCCATGTGAGGAGAAAAGTCGCTCAAGAAGAAATAGATAAACTGAGTAGTCCTATATCTACTACATAAAATAAATTTATACTTAAATGTCCTCCCACAAAGAAAACTATAGCTATCTTTACCGGCAACTTTTACCAAATATTTAAGGAAGACGTAATTCCAATTGTACACAAACTCTTTCAGGAATAGAAGAGGAGAAAATGTTTCTGAACATCTTATGTGGCCAACATAATTCTGATACCAAAGACAGATGAAGTTAGAAGAAAAACATATTATACACCAATAACTCTCATTAAAACTGATGCAAAACTTGTCACTCAAATTTAAGCAAATCAAATAAAGGAATATGTTTTTTTATACCAAAAAAATGGTTACTACATCCTGACCAAGCAGGCCTATCCTAGTGCAAGGTTTGCTTAACATTTTAAAATATGTCAATGTAATTCACCACTTAAAGAGACTAAACAAGAAAAATGATATGTTCGTCTAAATAAAATTGACAAAATCTATTGGGAAAGGCAAAGAGTTGTAGAACAGCAAAGTGGCCATGGAGAAAGTGTGCTTTTACAGAGACCTAGTAATCTTTTTGAATAGAAAAGTGAGAACCATTGACACCCCTTCTTTGTTCTCTAGGCTATAATTTTGGCATTGTATAGAGATACTGGAATCTTGATACCTCTGGAATTCTGCCAACTTAGTGAACTGAGTCTCCAAGTTAAAATCATGTAGACTTGTAGAGGAGTACAAGGTGACATCCTAATTGCCTTCGTGGAGTATCTGATACTTCAGATTCTATGCTTTTGTCTTGTTAAGTCTCTGCATCCACAGGAACAAGACAAGTATTACTTTGTACATCATACATGCTCAAAAAGTGTTTGTTGAGCTAAAAATTGAGTAAAACTCCTAATATAACACTAAATGTTTTCAGCAGCTTTGTAGCATGCTTGATTACTTTTTTATTATAGCATGCATTCACCTTTATGAATTCCCATTGCAATGTGCCCTCACCCACAATGGGAATTACTACCACTTTTAAACCCGCTGTTTTGAAAATGAAATCTTATATTTCAAAGTGGGTTCATCTTAAATTGTTATTATATTTGAACAGCTTTTCATATATTAACAATGTCACTCGGATTATAATTTTTAATTTATAGTGATTTTTATTGTGTATATACATTTTGAAAATTGCTTATTTTGTTATTTGTCCTTCAATTTTGATAGTAGGTTTATAATATTTTAAATGACATATGGTAATTGTTTAAAATATGAAGAGAGAAAATTGCAAAGAAAACATAACAATCACCTAAAATTCCATCATTGAAAGATCAGCATTGTCATAATTTCAATGAATATATCCAAAGAGCACATAATCTTTCTATTTGTGAGTGATTTCTGACGTCAAAGTATAAGGACAAACACAAGGTGTCAACTCATTCTTAAAATGGTTTAAATGAGCTTATATCAGAGGTGACACAGTTTCTACCCCATATACCCCCCTCCAAAAAGTGTCATGTATTAAGTGCATATATATATTGGTATCTGTTGCTGAATTTCTTTTGATTTCTGGTTGCATATGCTATATTGGTCTGATTTTAGTAGATTTATGATAGAGTTCATGATATGCTGGTCCATACATCAACCAGCTACACCCTATTTCCATGGTTTTCCTTTGTTTCTGAATCATCTTGTGTATTAATATTTATTGATAAATTTGAAACTTTTCCAACTACTTCCCCAAAATATTGGATTGTTCACAGAATTACATGTTTCTATGAATTTTTTTAATTGCAAATTTGTGCCATAAATGTAAACAAGATTGACTTTTCCTGTGTATTGTCTTGCTAGTTTGTAGATATAAAGGAAAACTTTTGTGTTTTTTTCTTTCATATTTTCCTTTTCCTCACTGGTTAGCTCACGACAGCAGCTTAAAATTTTGTCACTGTTATGTAAGAATCTTTTTCATTTACTTTTCTTGAGAGTTTTTTGCTGAAAAAACAAAACAGAGACAACCAATAAACAAACAAAAGTGAGTTATAAAGACAGAAAAGATAAAGTTTATCTTTAACCATGCACACGTACAAACTGATCTGCTAACTATCATCTTTTTATAATCCAGTAAAATTCATGAGGGATTGACACTCGTGCTGGAAAAGGCCCTGCTGCCTGTCCAGACCCAAGAAAGCAGTTTTGAAAGTTTCTACTCTCATTGGTCTCTTTAGACCTCTGGTCAATGACACCTTTTGAAAGTCAACAGGTGGATTGAAAATCTTAAGGGGACTGCCCATTTTTTTTGGGTTGAGTTGTGTCCCCCCAAAATTCATATGTTGAAGTCTTAACTCTCAGTATCTCGGAATGTGAGATTACTATATTAGGAAATGGGCTTGTTGCAGATATAATTAGTTAAGATGAGGTCATACTGGAGTATGGGATGCCTCTAATCCAAAATGACTGCTGTCCTTATAAAAAGGGGAAATTTGGACACAGAGGCATGCAGGGAGAATGCCACGTGAAGACTGGAGTTCTGCTGCCACAAGCCAAGGAACTACCAGAAGCTAAGAGAGCGGCCTGAACAGATACTTCCCTAGAGCCTTCAGAGGGATCATGGCCCTGCCGACAACTTGAGCTCAGACTTCCAAGCTCCAGAACTATAAGAAAATAAACTTCTGCTGTTGAAGTCACTCCGTTTGTGGACCATTATTATGGAAGCCCTAGGAAACTGATATACCATTTGCCTCATTTAAAAATACCTTTTATTGGTTTCTTATTTTCTCAATCCTCAATCTTTTGTTACTTGTGGCAGCAAAATTACCCAAATCTCATAGGCACCTAAACAATTATTTCCTTTATCATCTTTTCAAAGAGAGTCTTTAACTCTGTGTGATCTTCCTAACATTATTCTTTCACTGGCTGTCTCATTTCTTTCCCCCTTGGTTCCCAGGCTCATATGGATCAGAGAATCACGAATGTCTTTCTTTCATGAGGGCCACCACAACAGAGCTAATTTTCATCTCTTCACCACTAAAACTACACAGTTCCTCACAAGAGATGGCTAGAAGTTTTACTCACCCTTTTTCCACATCCTGGATGGTGTCAGGCAGAGGCTGATTCCTGGTCTCAGGTAGAAAGAAGACAACAAGACCACCAATGATGGGAAAGACTCCATAGATGATCCAGGGCAAAGTGGGAAGATACACCGCGAGGATCATCAAGAGGGGAGCCAGTGCTGCCCCAATCCTGCCCATCACTAAACCTAATCCTGAAGCTCTTGCTCTGAGGGGTAAACAACAATGCATAATAATCTGGCAAACGTTCACATGTGTAATTTGTGATATATTATTTTGACTCGATTAGGAAAGACAGTAGAGCACAACTGTTAAATACATGGGCTTTGAGACAAACACTTGTTTTTGAGATTTGCCCTATGATTTTCTAGCTGTCTTTGCGTTAAGACTCATTTTCATCATTTTAAATAGAATGTTACATATTGCACCTGCCCTGATGAGTGGTCCAAAATTGAATGAGATTACGCATTAAAGTACTGCTTAGCACAGTACATGGCACAAAAATCAGTTTTCAATAAACTTTGGCTGTAATTGTTGTTAGTATATTATTACCATTACTACTACAAACAATTGCTTTTATAATATACAAGTCTTCCTGGGCTTCTTCTCGCAATAAGTGTTGATTAGCTGGGAAAGTCCTATTTTGGCTCTGGCAGAGCATCCATAAACTCATACCTGAGGACAGTTGGGTTGAGTTCAGCCAAGTGGACAGAAGCACTGCAGGAAGAGGCAGCACAAGAGCCGATTCCCACACTTGCCAAAGCCACACGTAGGGTCTGCATTTCTGGAGACGGGAAGACCAGTGAGACTAAGAAATCTGGGCTAACGGAATCAGCATCCAACAAATGTAGTCAGAAAAAAGACCCTAGAGGTTATTTGTGTGTTTGAAATATATTGTGGAAAATTGTACAGTGGCAGAGAGCATTGAGCAGTTGATAAATTGAGAAATTTAGAATTTCAACATTGGTGGTAAAAAGCACATAAAATTACCAGATTAATTGCAGCAAATCTCTCTGCATATCTGAGATTTGCCAGAGGAAAAGAAAATGTGAGTCTGGCAGAAATTTATTTTTACTTGTTCTGTCCAGGGCTTGTTATGCGCTTAGTGTAGAAGATAGGACCATCATGTGGAGAATAGCGGAGTGTAAGACCCAGCTCTAAACTTGAGAATTTTCCAATTAAAATGCAGAATTTAAAGTGACCAGCCATCCTGGATTTCCTGGGAATTATGGAGTTTTAGCAACGTGGGATTTTCATTGATAAAACCAGGAAAATTCCAGGTAAACCTGGATGAGTCAGTCAACATAGTGTAGATACAACATTGTCATTGGGTGGGTATGGCGTGATAGAGTAAGCAAAGGACTGGACTACTTTGTTAGTGGACAGGCTGGAGAGAGGCTGGGGCTAGAAGAATGTTAGACATAAGAACCAAGAATGGAAACCTCTATTTGGAAAAAAGTGTCAGAGTTTTGGAACCACTAAAAATAAGTTTCAGATAGTTTTTTGTCAATATCAAAAGAAATATAATTATAGCTTTATAATACTGGAAAGAACTCTAGTGTAAGGGAGTAGGCCTGCATCATTAACGATATTCTGAGCAGTAGAGTCCAACTATCTGTAATGCTGCAAAGTACATTCCTGAATTGGGAGATAAGTGAAGAATAGTGCCAGTGAGTTTCTCCTAATCATTACATGTCATCATTCTATTAACTTATAAAGTAATCTAACAGGAAATGGACTAGGCTTTTAATCTGCTTAATTCCTTATTCCCACTGTCCATTCCTTTGCTACTTGAAATGGGGAATTTTTCATTTCCTGAAGGTCACGAAGACTCCCATAAGCAAAGGCTGCAGTCATGGTGACTTAACACCACACTCATGTGTGGATATATAGGGATCAGGAACCTGATTAGTCATCAAAGCTGGTAATTAAAAGCCCAGACAGAAGACATGAGTGTATTGTGTCCTCACATGGGTGATAACTGCAAGACCTAACCCCTCCATGCTTGTTATTAAAAGAATGAATCGCCAAAGGGCAAGTGACCAATTGCACTAAATGGTACCAGTTTGCACATACTTCCAGGATGTGAAGAAGACAAATATATGGCTATGCTGTCCTTTGCTGAATTTTGGCTCTTTTCCCAACAATTTATCAGCAGAATTTGTCGCAAACCTTCAGATTGGCTTTGGAGAATACTTAGCCCTTACTTGGGACCTCTCTTTGCTCCTGGCTTCAGACAAGTGTGACAGATACAATCCCTAAAAGATGAGGAAGAGACATTTCCTTTCCCCAAAGTCCAGTCTTCTCTCACCTTGGGGCACAAAGATGTTGACCAAGAGGGAAAATCCCATCAGGAACATGAAAAGCATCTGGGTTATTCGACGGCCCATATGATTCAGTGATAAAAGTGCAAGACATCGACCTGAGGCAGTGAGAACTCCAAAGACTACCTGGAACAGGAAAATATTGCTTCCAAAGTGCTGTAGGTTGATAAAGATGCCATAAAAGGGTAATGTGTTTGTAAATCTGTAGTGAACAAAAGAGGAAAGACACATGCCATATTTAGAGCCTACGTGCTGCAGCTGATGATCATATTGACCCAGGCAGCCAGTGATCAATGTACAGAATAAAGGCCCAGTCATGTTTGCATAACACTTCTTTTTAAGATGATAATTTAAAGTTACCATAAATAATTGCATGACAATATGTGAAAACGATACTCCTTCTATCGTTCTCTTGTCCGAGTCCCTAAGTGTTGGCAATGACAGGGAAATAGAATCTGACCCAATCACTGAACTGCATGGGATATAGAAGTTGGACATAGAAGAGTTAAAACTTGGAAATTAGGGAAAGTACACTTTTTCTGAGGGTTATCAGTATGCTGCGAGTCCTCCCTCTCTCCTCCCAACCCCCATACCATGAAGAAATTTCCCTTTGCTCAACTAGTAATTGAAGCTTCAAAGAGACTATGTGAATCCCCTTGATTTGGAAGCACAGTGTCCTGGGCTCTGACTGAATTCTAGGGAACTTAAGGTTCATATCTGACATCCTAAGGCTAAGAGAATACAGGCAGACAAACATGCACCAACTATATGATAGGAAATGAAATCAAAGGTTCCCCCTGGAGATTTATGCTTTACCCAGAGAGCATATAAAGGAAAGGAGTCCACTTCAATAATATACATCTCACAGAGAGAGCTAGAATTCAACATTACAGCAGAAGAAACCACCACAGACCACAGCAATCCCAAGCTAGTAAGTCCTTTCCTGATCATAATCTCTACTTTTTCTTTCCATTCTGATTGTTTAGGATTCAGATATGTGAGTCTGTGACCTAGTAAATAGCGGAAATGTGAAAAAGCACAATGCAGTGAAATGAGGAACAGTATCCTAGGATATGCCTAGGAAGAGGAAAACTGTACACTTCAATAGTTACATTCTTAAGCTTGGCAGGGGTAGGGGGATGTATATATTGTCTTCAAAGTCTTCAAAATTGCCCTTCCTGACTCTACCAAAGTAAGTACTTATATCCCCCAAGATATAATGGACAAGATTTTCTATAGAAGCCCTAGTGTTAACACCCCAAATTGGAAACAAATACACATCCACAAACATTCAAGTACATGAAGAAATTGTAGTGTATTCATCTAATGGAGTACTGAAACAGTGGGAGAAAACAACCTACTGCTACATGCAACAAAATTGATGAATCTTGCATGGCTAAGCTTGAGGAAAAAGTGTGTGTCACAGAACCATTTTGTCATTTATGTTATGTGAAGGTCAAGATCAGGCAACAGTCCTCTCTGGTGTTGGAGATCAGAACAGTTGTTAAGTTTTATTTGTCTTGGGAGAGGGCAGTGAGGAGGGAATAAGAGTGGGTCAGTGGTAGTGGTGCTGGCTATTGTTATAGGGGATACATGAAGGGACCTTCTGGAGAATTAGGATTTTTCTATCTTGGTCCGGAAATTGGTTACATTTTTACATATTGCAATATTCACTGAACTGTATATATTCATCATCTCTTCATCTTACTGTTTGCAAGATTTCTTTCAATTAAAATTGAAAACAAAAATGAAAAAATTAAACGCCAAAATGTGTACTGTGATGGGAGTTCTCAACATCAATCTCCAGTGAAGAGACTGATAAAGTGATATGACATAATTAACTCCTCAGTGTATAATCAGTTCCATGTGAGTCTTTTTATAACCCTTTGATGATCTCCAAATATAGCAATCATTTGGTGTATTTTCCTCATCTCTTATTTCCAAATCATCATCTCCCCCTCACAACACTGTTATAACCCTTGAAATAAATAGGTTCATATCCCCACTCCTTTAATGTTGTGATGCACTGTGTAAAGCCCACCTCAAAAAGGACCCGAGACATATCCTTTTACGCATTTTGGGTGTGCGGAACAAGTCACACATAGTAGTTTTGTTCTGTGCTGCCTCCAGCTCCTCCTGCATGGTGGATCTCAAAACCTTCAAAACAACAAACACGTATCATTTGCCAGCATAGTGCCAGGCCTTGTGGTGAGCACTGGCACTCAATAGGACGAGAGAGATATGTTCTCTTTTCTTCTAGTGTAACATATTATACATGCAATCACAGGTGTGAAGTGATATGAAGGAAGATGTAGGCAGTTAAAGGAGAGTCCAGGAAATTATTCAGCCGCAATGGTATTTTGAAAATGAGGGGTGCAGGGCATCCATGAGACTGCATAGGTTATAGATGCAGATCAGGAAGTGAACTAAAGGAAGAGGTAGTTGCTTAGTGCTCAGAGCTTCTTTTACATGAGATGGCCGTGAAAGACTAGGGAACTGGGCTCGCATTCTCATTAGCTGCCCTTGTTAGAGAGCTGGTTTGTCTATCTCAATAAGAAGGCAGATGTCAGTTTTCCCTCCAACCCAGTAAGTGCCTTCCCTGTCTGGCTCACCTCCATGTTCAGAGTTTCTTCAGCATTCTTCCTTCCATTTGTGTGTGCAGCTTTTCTAAGTTCCTTTAAGCCTTCATCTGGTTTATTGGTGACAATCAGCCAGCGAGCAGACTCCCTCAGCCACCTGATGAAAGAAGAGCTTACAAGTGCATTCAACTCTCTCTTACTTATTTGTCTTATGGTTATTGACTACAGATGCTTTTTCCCTTCCATCTAATATCCACCATTTGTAGGGTTTGGGATAGAAACTCATGTTCTATTATACAAATGCTAGGAAAGTATGAGAATGACCACTCCACGTAGTACACCTTCATGGTTAGGAACACAGACTTTGGAGTCAAATTTCCTCTCTGCTTACTTAGCAAAAAATTTGCCGAGAAGCTTATGAACCCTAAGCTTCAGAATTCCTCACATACGTAATTACCTTCCAAAGCTTGACATGAGTTCTAGCAAATTTATGCTCATAATATATATTCTTTTTTTAAAAAAGGAGGTCTCACATTATGAAAGCTTAAAGCCCAACAAAGATTGGGAGTACTCTTGCCACGACCAGCTATGTTGGTACCTTACTACACAAGTGAGTCACTTATTAACATCTGCCTCAGTTTTCTCATCAATAAAATGAAGACAGTAGTGCCATCTTCCTTGTAGGGTTGTGGAGTATAGAATGACACAACGGATGAGTCTGACATGGATTACACTCTCCTCTCTCTCTGAACTCACCTTGCTGTTTAAATCTATATCATCTCTCCATGATCGATAAATCTGACTCTCCCCTAGACTTGTTTTAAGTGTAGGGATGAAGTTGTCAAAAAATAAATGTTTGTTACAATTATTTAAGTGAGGAGGCAGTGGTGAACACATGATGTAAATCACCCAATCTGCATGACCGTTTTCAGTACTAGAGAAACGTGGCTGCTATTCTGTCAAATAGCTATGTGAATATATTTGCTGCCTCTTCCTTTTATCCAATTTTATCTACAAAAGTGAAAATTACTGAAAACTTCACCATAACCTGACTCCTTCCAAAGCCAAAAAAGAATTGAAGATATTTCTTTTTAAATATTTGAGTCTGTATTCTATGTTAAGGAATATAATGTTGGTATAACTCTATGACCATTCTACAGGGTAAGACTTAAGAATAAAGATGGCAGAAAATGCCCAGAACTCCCAGGTGCAAAGTTCGTTGCTACTCCCTATTCTGCTTCTCAAATTGCACTGAGTGAACAGATAAGACGCATGGGGTTTAGGTCTAGATGGTAAGGAAGGGTCCAGGGAATAAGAAAATCAATTATGTCTCAATTCAATATTCATTTTCATACCATGCTCCCATAAGACACAGTGAGAGAGAAGGCTCATACCTTGAGGAGAGAAACAAGACAAAGAAAGGTGCAGGCACCACCAGCTGCAGGGTGCGCCACTCTCGAAAGACAAAAGCCAGGCCTCCCAGGATTATCTGTCCCATACTAAGGGCACAAGATACCAGTGTTATTACCATGGCTTTAGACTGAGACCTTGTCCACTCTACAACTGAAAGAAAACCCAGTTAGGATATTAGTGTCAGATAAAGGTGGAATTTCCAGGTCAAATTCAAGGCTTGGAAAATGGAGATCAAAATTAATGACTTACTAAGCATACTGCTATTCATCATGATGGCCATGGAAGAACAACCTGACAAGAAGCGTAGTAAGCAGTAAACGAGGAAGGTGGGAGCAAAGGCTGTGCAGGTCCCAGAGATGGCCAGCAGGAGCAAACAACATCTGAGAACCACCTTTCGGCCAAACCTAAGAAAAAAAGTGTTAGGTTAGATTATGGGAATAATAATAATTTGTGGTAAAAACTTCAGAAAATGAAAGCATACTCTGAAATTTAGAAAATTTTAACAAGTGAGTCTTTGTACTTGAAAGCTTGACAAATCAAGAGCTAAATCAATAACAGATATTTCCTCAAATGTAATGCTCCCAGTTTATAATATAGACTGAGAATATCATATGGTATTTCCATTTTTAGTCTTTTGAGAAATCTCCATACTGTCTTCCATAGTGGCTGCACTAGTTTGCATTCCCATCAGCAGTGTATGAAGTTTCCTTTTCTCCACACCTTCTCCAATGTTTGTTATTTTTAGTCTTAGTGATTATAGCCATTTTAACAGGTGTAAGGTGGTATCTTAGTGTAGTTTTGATTTACATTTCCCTGATGATTAGTGATGTTGAACATCTTTTCGTGTGTTTATTGGCCATCTGTATATCTTCTTTGGAAAAATGTCTGTTGATATCCTCTGCCAATTTTTTGATCGGGCTGTTTGTTTTCTTGTTGTTCAGTTGTATGAGTTCCTTATATATTATGGAGATTAAACCCTTGTTGGTACATGCTTTGCAAATATTTTCTCCCAATTGGTGGGCTGTCTTTTTGTTTTGATCCTAGTTTCTTCTGCCTTGCAGAAGCTTTTTAGTCTGATGAAGTCCCAGTTGTTTATTTTTTCTTTTGTTTCCCTTGTCTGAGAAGACATTGGATTGGAAAAGATCCTTTTAAGTTCAGTGTCAAAGAGTGTACTACCTATATTGTCTTCCAGGAGTTTTATGGTTTCAGGACTTATCTTCAAGTCTTTGATGCATTTTGAGTTTATTTTTGTGTATGGCATGAGATAATGGTCTACTTTCAATCTTTTTGCATGTGGCCGTCCAGTTTTCCCAACACCATTTGTTGTAGAGACTATCTTTCCTCCACTGTATGTTCTTGGCACCTTTGTCAAAGATTAGCTATCCTTAGATGTGGGGTTTTATTTCTGGGCTTTCAGTTCTGTTCCATTGATCTGTGTACCTGTTTTTGTACCATTACCATGCTGTGTTGATAACTATGGCTTTGTACTACATTTTGAAGTCAGAGATTGTGATGCCTCCAGCTTTGTTCTTTTCCTCAGGATTGCTTTAGCAATTTGGGGGTCTTTGGTTGCCACATATGAATTGTAGGATTGTTTGTTCTATTTCCATGAAGAATGTCATTGGGATTCTGATTGGGATCGCATTGAATCTGTAGATTGCTTTGGGTAGTATGGGCATTTTAACTATATTTATTCTTCCAATCCATGTGCATGGAATCTTTTTCCATCTCTTTTTGTCATCATCTATTTCCTTCAATAATGTCTTATAGTTTTCATAGTATAAGTCCTTCACCTCCTTGGTTAAATTTATTCCTAGATACTTTTTCTTTTTGCTGTAATTGTAAATGGAATTGAATTCTTGTGTTCTCTTTCTGTAAATTCGTTCTTAGAGCACAGAAATGCAACTGAGTTTTGTAAGTTGATTTTGTACCTGGCAGCTTTACTGTAGTTGTTTATTATTTCTGATAGCTTTCTGATGGATTCTTTAGGGTTTTCTATATATAAGATCATGTCATCTGCACACAACCAGAGTTTCACTTCTTCGCTCCCTATTTGGATTCCTTTTATTCCTTTCTCTTGCCTAATTGCTCTGCCCAACACCTCCAGTACTATATTGAATAAGAGTGGTGAAAGTGGGTAACCTTGTCTTGCTCCTGTTCTCAGAGGAATGGCGTTCAGTTTTTTCCCATTGAGTATGATGTTGGCTGTGGGTTTGTCATATATGGCCTTTATTATGTTGAGGTAATTTCCTTCTATCCTCATTTTTTAGGAGTTTTTATCATAAGTTGATGTTGGATCTTGTCAAATGCTTTCTCTGTGTCTATTGAGATGATCATGTGGTTTTTATTCCTCATTTTGTTAATGCGGTGTACCATATTGATTGATTTGCGGATGTTGAACCATCCCTATGTCCCTGATGTAAATCCCACTTGATCATGATCTATGAACTGTTTGATGTATTGCTGTATTTGGGTTTCGAATATTTTGTTGAGGATTTTTTCATCTATGTTCCTCAGCGATATTGGCCCATAGTTTTCCTTTTTTTGTGTTGTCCTTGTCAGGCTTTGATATCAGAGTGATGTCGGCTTCACAGAATGTCTTAGGAGGCATTCCATCTTCCCTAGTGTTTTTGAATAACTTGAGAAAGATAGATATTAAATCCTGTCTGAAAGTTTTCTCTTTGTTTTTTTTTTCTTCTCCCCAAAGCCCCCAATATTCTAGTTGTGAGTGGTTCTGGTTGTGGTATGCGGGAAGCCCCCTCAGTACGGCCTGATGAGTGGTGCCATGTCCACATCCAGGATCTGAACTGGTGAAACCCTGGCCCACTGAAGTGGAGTGTGCGAACTTAACCACTTGGCCACGGGGCTGGCCCCCCTCTATGAAAGTTTTTATAATTTTCTGGGAAGCTCTCTGTTCCTGGGTTTTTATTTTGCCTTTGTATTTTTGAGGAAGATTAGCCCTGAGTTAACATCTGCTGCCAATCCTCCTCTTTTCGCTGAGGAAGACTGGCCCTGAGCTAACATCCGTGCCCATCTTCCTCTACTTTTGTGGGATGCCCACCACTTGCCAAGCAGTGCCATGTACACACCTGGGATATGAATCGGCGAACCCTGGGCCACCGAAGTGGAACATACACACTTAACAGCTGTGCCACTGGGCCGGCCCCATGGGCTTTTATTTTTTGGGCTGCTTTTGATTACTGTTTCAATCTCTGTACTTGTGATTAGTTTATTCAGATTATCTTTTTCTTCTTGATTCAGCTTTGGGGGGCTGTAAGAGTCCAAAAATTTATCCATTTCTTCTAGATTGTCGATTTTGTTGGCATATAGCTTTTCGTAGTATTCTCTTATAATCCTTTGTAGTTCTGTGGTATCTGTTGTTATTTCTTCTCATTCATTCCTAATTTTATTTATCCAATCTTTCTCTCTTCTTTTCTTTGTAAGTCTGGCTAGGGGTTTGTCAATTTTGTTTATCTTCTCAATGAACCAGCTCTTTGTTTCATTGATCCCTTCTACTGCCTGTTTTGTTTCAATAGCATTTATTTCTGCTCTGACATTTATTATTTCTCTCCTTCTGCTGACCTTGGGCTTTGTTTCTTCGTTTTCTAATTTGGTGGTTAGCTGCCGTTTGAGATTGCTTATTTGGGATGTTTCTTCTTTGCTAAAGTGAGCCTGTATTGTGATGAATTTCCCTCTTAATACTGCTTTTGCTGCATCCCATACGAGTTGGTATGGTGTGAATTCATTTTCATTTGTCTCCAGATATGTCTTGATTTCTCCTTTAATTTCTTCAATGATCCATTCGTTGTTCAATAGCCTGTTGTTTAGTCTCCAAATCTTTGTCCCTTTCTCAGATTTTTTCTTGTAATTAATTTCTAGATTCATAGGATTGTGATCAGAAAAGATGCTTGTTATTATTTCAGTCTTCTTAAACTTATTGAGGCTTGCCTGTTTTCCCAACATACGGTCTATCATTGAAAATGTTCTGTGTGCACTTGAGAAGAATGAGTCTTCTGCTGTTTTTGGATGGAGTGTTCTATATATGTCTATTAGTCCAACTGGTCTAGCTTTTCATTGAATTCTACTGTTTCCTTGTTGATTTTCTGTTTGGGTGATCTATCCATTGATGTGAGTGGAGTGTTGAGGCCCCCTACTATTAGTGTGCTATTGTTAATATCTCCTTTTAGGTTTGTTAATAGTTGCTTTATGTACTTTGGTGCTCTTGTGTTGGGTGCACAGATATTTATGTATTATGTTTTCTTGGTGGAGTGTCCCTTCAATCATTATATACTGCCTCTCTTTGTCTCTGTTTAGCAGTCTTATATTGAAGTTTACTTTGTATTATATAAGTATTGCAACACCTGCTTTCTTTTGTTTGCCATTAGCTTGGAGTATCATCTTCCATCCCTTCACTCTGAGCCTGTGTTTGTTGTTGAAGCTGAGATGTTTCCTGGTGGCAGCATATTTTGGGTTCTTGTTCTGTAATCCATCTTGCCACTCTGTCTTTTTATTGGAGAATTCAATCTATTTATGATTAGGATGATTATCAATATATGAGGGCTTAGTGCTGCCCTTTTATTACTTGTTTTCTGGTTCCCCTGCATTTCCTTTGTTTCTCGTCCTGTATATTTTGGTCTATCAATTGAGTTATGTAGCTTTTTTATGTTCTGTTTCTTTGTTTTCTCCTTATTTGTTATTTGTGTCTCTGTTCTGCTTTTTTGTTTAGTGGTTACCATGAAGTTTGTATTCAAAATCTCATAGATAAGATAGTCCATTTTCTGATTGCTTCTTATTTCCTTAGACTAAACCAATTCAGTGCCTTTCCTCTTCCCCTCCGAAGTTGTTTTTCTCACATCTTATTCCATCTTGTGTTGTGAGTTTGTGATTAAAATGACAAGATTATCTTTGTTTTTGGTGTTTTCCTTCCCTTTATCTTTAATGCTATTCTTGAGTATTTCCTAACCTGTTCTGACACATAGGTAAAATTTTCTGAGTTTTTCTACCTATTTATCTCCTTACCCCATGATTTGTAACTCCTTTCTCCTTTTTTTTCCAGGTATGAGGTCCTTCTTGTGGATTTCTTGTAGAGAGGGTCTTGTGGCTACGAACTCCCTTAGATTTTATCTGGGAAAGTTTTTATCTCTGCATCATATCTGAAGGACATTTTCGCTGCATGGAGTATTCTTGGCTGAAAGTTTTTGTCCTTCAAAGATTTGAATATGTCATTTGAGTCTCTCCTAGCCTGTAAGGTTTCTGCAGAGAAATCTGCCGAAAGCCTGATAGGAGTTCCTTTGTAGGTTATTTTCTTCTCCCTTGCTGCCCTTAGTATTTTGTCTTTGTCATTCACTTTTGCCAGTTTCACTAGTGTATGCTTTGAAGTAGGTCTTTTTACATTTACATATTCAGGAGATCTGATCGCCTCTTCCACATGGATTTCCATCTCTTTCCCTAGGTTTGGGAAGTTTGTTATGATTTCTTTGCACAAGCTTTCTGCTCCATTATCCTCCCTCTTGAATACCTACAATTCTTATGTTGCATTACCTAATAGAGTTGGATATCTCTCGGACATTTTCTTCATTTCTTTTTAGTCTTAGTTCTTTCTCCTCCTTTATCTGGAGCATTGCAACATGTCTGTCCTCAATTATGCTGATTTGCTGCTCTGTGATGTCTGCTTGAGCATTCAAGGAATCCATATTTTATCTCTTCCATTGTGTCTTCCATCTCTAATATTTCTGATGGCTTCTTCTTTGTAGTTTCAATCTCTTTTGTGAAGTAGCTCTGGAACTCATTGGATTGTTTCTCTACATTCTCTTTTAACTCATGTAGTTGTTTGATGATAGCTATTTTGAATTCTCTGTCATTTAGATTTTATATTTCTGTGTCCTCAGGACTGATTTCTGGGTACTTGTCCTCTTCTCTCTGGTCTGGAGATTTAATATTATTTTTGATACTGCTAAATGATGTGGCTCTGTTTTTGTGCATCATGGTATTATTTGGTTATGGTTACTGCCTATTGCCACTGGGTAGTGGTCAAGAGTTGTGTATTCTGAGCCCTCTGTGTTCTGCCAGGATCCCAAGTGCTGGAGCCAGTGTTGTCTGGGTGGGGTGGAGGGGCACTTTCTTCTGTGTACTCTCAGGGCTTTCGCACTCTGCCCTCACTATCTGCTCTCCTGGGGTGTTGTGATGAGGTCATTCCCACATTAGCTTTCACCTCTGTAGGGGCTTTCCCTGAGGCTGTGAGGGCCCTTGGGGATCTTTGATGTTCCAACAATGAACATCCCCACCCCTGTTCCTTCCCATTGGGAGGTTGCCCAAGGCCCCAGATCCCAGTGTTTTGGGGAGTGAGTGAAGTTTTCTCTCACCCCATTCTACCTCCTTGAAGGAGTGCTCAACCCTCTCTGCCCGCTGTCATATGGCTGCGTGGGTCTCTTAGACGTCTTTTGTGTTGTGTTTGGATGTCCTCTCTTGAAATATGAATGTCTTTTTCATTGTATGGTGGAAGGGAGAGATTACCAGGACAGCTCACTCCACCATGATGCTGACGTCTTTCCCCAATCCTTATTGCTTTTTTCTTTTTATTTATACACTAGAGTTAAAAGCAATTTAAATGCCACCATTAGAGGATTATAATATTCTGTCTTTATATTTACTGTTAGCAGTGAGGTGTACCCTTTCATACACTTTTACATTGTTATTTAGTGTTTTTAATTCAACACTTCTTGTAAGGCAAATCTTGTGATGATAAATTCTCTCAGTTTTTGCTTGTCTAAAGAAGGCTTTATTTCTTCTTTAGTCTTAAAGGAGAAATTTTCCAGATAAAATATTTTTTGTTGGCCATCTTTTTCTTTCAATATTTTGAGTATATCATCCCACTCTCCTCTGACCTGCAAGATTTTTGAGAAATCCACTGATAGTCTTATGAGAGCTCCCTTGTTTGTGACAAATCACTTTTCTCTTGCTGCTTAATAATTTATTTATACTATGTCTTTGTGTAGACATCTTTGGCTTTTGCCTATTTGGAAACTTTTGGGTTTCATGAATCAAGATTTCCATTTCCCTTTGTAGATTTTTGGAGTTCTCAGCCATTACTTCATTAAGTAAACTTTATGCCCCTTTCTCTCTTCTTCTTTGGAGAAACCCATTATGCATATATTATTTCAATAGATTTTGTTCTATAAGTTACGTATGTGTTCAGAACTCCTTTTTCTTGATTGAGAAAGATTGACCATAAGCTAAAATCTGTTGTCAATCTTCCTCTTTTTGCTTGAGGAAGATGGCCCCTGAGCTGAAATCCATGCCAATCTTCCTGTATTTTGTATGTGGAATGCTGTCAGAGCATGGCTTGATAAGCAGTGTGTAGGTCTATGCCTGGGATCCAAACCTGTGAATCCCTGGCCACCAAAGTGAAGTGCACAAACTTAACCACTGCACCACTGGGCCTGCCCTCAGAACCCATTTTCAATCTTTTATTTTTTGTTTCTCTAACTGGATAATTTCAAAAAAATCTCTCTTTGAGTTCATTTATTGTTTCTTCTGAATGATCGAATCTTATGTTGAAGTTCTTTATTGAATTTTTCAGTTCAGTCACTTTATCCTTCAGTTCTAGGATTTCTTTTTGGTTCTTCTTTATGATTTTTATTTCTTTATTAGATTTCTCATTTTTTTCATATACTGTTTTCCTGGTTTCATTTATTTGTCTATCTATGTTCTCTTGTAGTTGATTGAGCTTCTTGCAGATGATTATTTTGAATTCTTTCTCAAGAAGTTAACTGGCCTCCATTTCTGTAGGGTCAATTACTTGGGCTTTGTTAGTTTCCTTTGGTAGTGGCATGTATGCCTGATTCTTCATAATCTGTGTACCTCACATTGGTGTTTCTGCATTTGAAGGAGCATACAACTCTTCCAGTCTTTATGAATTCATTTTGGCAGATAAAGACTTCCTTCTGTGTCCTAAGACTGATGGGACCTCCTCTAGGATCACAGTTTAGTGAGGGTATATCTGGGTCATATGCCTGCTGCTGGGTCCATGGTCAGGTCTGGTCAGTGGGCCTTTATTGATAGTATGGATGGGTGTGGTTCCTGCCAGGTCCCTGGACTGACAGGACTCCTTGCACCCTGGTCAGCAAGGTTTAAGCATGGTCACAGTTCTGTGTCAAGGTCTACAGTAATGTCTAAGAACAGTGGGTCTATTATCAGGGGCATCAAAGGGTGTGGCAACTCCCAAGTCCCTAGGTGTATGGGGCTTGTGGTAGGACTGCAGACACGTGAGGCTGGAACTATGGCTGCTTGGGGATATGCTGCTTCTGGGTCTGTAGATGAGACCACGGTCAGTGGGCCTGCCACTGAGGTGCAGGCCTGCTTTCTCAATGCTGCCCTTCTTGATCTTGTGTTTCACTGAGATTTTGCAATCTTTAACCTGAATCCCAAGTCTCCTACAAGGGCACTTTTGTCTGTGAATGACTGCCAAATCATTGTTTGTATGTGGGAATGAGAGCTGGGGCCTTGCTGTTCTGCAGCCTTACTGACATCACCATTCCATTTTCTTCCTTTTTTTTCCTGAGGAAGATTCGCTCAGAGCTAACATCTGTGCCAATCTTGTTCTATTTTGTATGTGGGTCACTGCAACTGCATGCTTGCTGATGAATTGTTTAGGTCCATCCTGGGAACTGAACCTGGGCCACCAAGGCAGAGTGTGTTGAACTTAACCCCTAGGCCATGGAAGTGGCCCTTCTTCTTTTTAATGTAGATGTTTACAGTTATAAATTTCCCACTGAGCATTGTCTTCACTACAACCCATAAGTTTTGAGATGTTGAGTGTTTGCTTTAATTCACTTCTAAATATTTTCTATTTTTTTGTGATTTCTTCTTTGACACATCGTTTAAAAGTGTTTTGTTTAATTCCCATACATTTATAAACTTTACAGTTTTCTTCCTGCTGTTGATTTCTAGTTTCATTCTATTGTAATCAGACAAAATAATTAGTATGATTTTGATGTTTTGAAATTTATTGATTGTTGATTTTGGGCCTCATACGATCTAAGTATGGAGAATTTTTCCATGTGCTCTTGAAAGGAATGCAATTCTGCTGTCACCAGGTAGAGAGTTATATACATGTCTATTAGCTCTAGTAGTTTGTGGTGTTGCTCAAGTCCTGTATTTCCTTAATATTCTTCTGTCTAGATGTTCCATCCATTATTAAAATTGAAGTATTCTAGTTTTCAACTATTATTAGAGAAATATCTTGCCCTTCAGTGATGTTAATTATTGCTTCACGGGTTTGCGGTCTCTATTCTTTGAGGCATATATGGTTAAAATTGTTATATTTTCTTGAGGAATTGACTCTTTAGTCAATATTTAATGTCCTAGTGTCTTGTAGCAGTTTTTGGCTTACAGTCTATTTGATCTATTATTAGTATAGCTAACCCAACTCTCTTTTGATTACTATTTGAATGAAATGTCTTTTTGTGTATTTTCTCTTTCAATCTACTTTCTCTTGATCCAAAATAAGTCTCTTGCAGGTAGCATATATGTGAATCATGTTTTGTTATGGTTGGGTCATGCTTTATTTTTCCATTCTGCAGATCTGTGTCTTTTTAGGAGGACTTAATCCATTCATATTTAAATAGGTTTTTGATATGGAATTACTTCTGTCATTTTACTATTTTTTTTCTTTATGGTCTTATACATTTTTTGTCATTCTTTTCTTCCTTTACTGACTTCTTTTACGTTTAGTTAATTTTGTTTGTGAACTATTTTGAGTCTTTTTTTTGCTTCCTTTTTTGTATGAGATATGTTCTTTGTGGTTACCATGGTGACGACATTTAACATTTAACTTTTAAATAATCTAGTTTGAGTTGTCCTAACTTTTAAATAATCTAGTTTGAGTTGATGTCAACTTCAACAGCATATAAAACTCTGCTCATAAACATCTTCATCCTCCCTTATGGTGTTGTCAAAAATCACATCTTTACAGGGGGCCAGCCCAATGGCTGAGTGGTTAAGTTCATGTGCTCCACTACAGTAGCCTGGGGTTCACCAGTTTGGATCCTGGGTGCAGACCTACACAAGGCTCATCAAGCTATGCTTTGGTGGCATCCCGTATAGAAGAACTAGAATGACTACAGTTATGTTATACAACTATGTACTGGGGCTTTGGGGAGAAAAAAGCATAAAAAGAGGAAGATTTGCAACAGCTCTTAGATCAGGGCCACTCTTTCTCACCAGATAAAAAAGCATACTTAAAAAAATGCTCTTCTTTAAGAAAAATTGTATCTTTACATATTCCATGCCCAACGACATACATTTTTAATTATTTTTAATGAATGTCTCTTTTAAAGCCTGTAGGAAATTAAAAATGGAGTTACATATCAAAAATATAATCATACTGGCTTCTATGTTTGCTTATGTATTTACCTATATCAATTATCTTTATTTCTTAATACAGCTTTGAGCTACTGTGTAGTGTTCTTTTATTTGAGGAGGTCTCTGTTGTATTTTTTTCAGGACGAATCCACTAGTAACAAATCTCCTCATATTTTGTTTATAAGGAAATGTCTTAATTTATCCCTTATTTTTGAAGGACAGATTTGCAGATATAGAATTCTTGGATAACAGTTGTTTTCTTTCAGCACTTTAAATATATCACCTCACAGTTTTCTGAACTCGTGGTTTCTGATGAGAAATAGATTGCAAATCTTATTAGCAATTTTTAGTAAGATGTGGGATATATATATATACACAACTCAGCCATAGAAAAAACAAAATAGTGCCATTTCTGACAACATGGTTGGACCTTGAGGGTATTATGCTAAGCAAAATAAGTCAGACGGAAAGACAAACACTATGATTTCACTTATATGTGGAAGATAAACACATATAAGATAAGGAGAAAAGATTAGTGGTATCAGAGGAGAAAGGTGTGTGGGGGAGAGTGAAAGGGATAGAGAGGCACATATGTATGATGATGGCTAAGCACTAGACTCTTGGTGGTGAACATGATGCAATCTCTACAGAAGCTGAAATAATAATGTACACCTGAAATTTGCACAACACTATAAGCCAATATGACCTCAATAAAATTTAAAAAAAGACCTCACACACAGGATTTGTGCTCTTCAAAAGACATAGTTAGGAAACAATGTGTTAACCACTGAGCAAGTATCTCACATAAAGTATATGCTCAAAAGTTTTTGTTACTTGATAAATGGGAAAAAATACACTAACAGATAAAGCAATAACTGAAGTCCTTTCAGCTCATACTTTTGCACTGGGCAATTCTTATTTCATTTTCTTTGATGTATACAAATCCTTTATATATCAAAATTGATTTATCCATTCTATTGTTGTTGGATCCTTATATTATTTCCAGTTTGGAAATAGTAAATAGTTGCGTGTTATGTGTCAAAAAATCAATGTGATAATGCTCATTTCTTAAATATAAATCATTCAATAACCATTCCAATATTTGAATAAGTTGAACAAAATTTTTTGCAAAAGATCAAAGTTAACCGTATAATAATAACCATACATAAATGGTTTAAACACACCAAAGAACAGGATTGTCATATTAGGCAATAAGCAAAACTCTAGAAAAATTAACTGTATTACAAATGTGTGCAACAACTTCAGTGAAGGGGTAGGGGAAAGGTGTTGATCTGAATCATTTTGGAAATGAGTGGAATGTGTAAGACTAAAGCAACTGCATGTAAGCCCTGCAATCCAGTTAATAAATTTGTTTCCCTGGGGGATACAAGTTAGCAACTCTGACACTGCTGTACATGTATACTAGAATTGAACAAATGACCATATGGATAGTAGTTGATAGAACATAGCTTTCTCACTTTGGAGAGGGAATTTACAGGCAAGCAAGAGTGGAGACTAGAGTGGCCATTATAGTAATGGATTACAGTTGGAGACATCAATATGAACTCATTTTTAGCTTAATATACATACAGATAGTTAGATGTAGAAACATTTATACATGTGTTTATATACATCGTTTAGAATACACACATATAGTTCCTTGTTCTACCAGCTAAGAGGGCTTAGAAACAATTGCACCCCAGATCAAAAAGCAATCCTGGTGCTCTGATATTACTTAAGGTTTTACTTTTCTATTTTTGACATACAAAACCTGTATATAATCAATGTACACAATTTGATGAGTTTAGAAAAAAGTATACACCTGTGAAATTGTCACCAGAAAGCATGCCATACATATTACCAGCAAAGGTTCCTCCTACTCTTTTTTTAATTTTAGTAAGAAGCACTTAACATAACAAAAACATAAAAAAGAGAGAGTAAAAGGATAGAGTTTTTGTATGTGAATGAACTTAAGTTCTTATCAGTATAAATAAACTGCTACGTCTTTGAGATGTCTTATGTAAGCCTCATAGTAGCCACAAAGCAAAAAGCTATACTAGATTCACAAAGAAGGAGAAGGGAACCAAAGTATTTCTTTAAGGAATATTATCAACTCACAAAGGAAGACAGCAATAGAGGAAGGAAGGAACAAGGGAAATACAAAACAGCCAGAAAGCAATTAATAAGATGGAATTAGTCAGCCTGGCCTACCAATAATTACTCTAAATACAAACGAATTGAATTCTCTAATCAAAAGACATAGAGTAGCTGAATGGATTAAAAAAAGACTGAGCCGTAATCTGCCTACAAGAGGCTCACTTCAGCCTTAAGGACACAGAGGCCAAAATGAAGGGATGGAAGAACATATTTTACACAAAGGGAAATGAAAAGAGAGCAGAGGTAGCTATACTTATATCAGACGAGTAGACTTTATGCCAAAAATGGTAACAAAAGATGAAGAAGCTCATCACATAACGATAAAGGGGTCAATTCATTGAGAAGACATATAAATAATAAATAAATATGCAGCTAACATCAGAACATCTAAATTTATTAAGCAAATACTAACATATCTTAAGAAAAATAGAGACAAAAATACAATAACTGTAGGGGACTTTATTATCCATTTCCAACAGTGGATAGATCTTCCAGACTGCAAATCAAGAAGGAAATTGGAACTTTATAACAAATGAACAACAAGAACAGTGTACTTTAGAGCAAATTCCCCTAACAGATACACAGAACATTCCATCAAACAACAGCAGGATACACATTCTTCTCAAGTGCACATGGAACATTCCTCAAAACAGAGCATATGTTAGGTCACAAAAAATTTAGCAAATTTAAGAAGATTGAAATTATATCAAGTATCTTTTGCAACCACAATGGGATAAAACTAGAAATCAATACAGGAGGCAAGCTAGAAAATCCACAATATGAGGAAATTAAATAATTGAAAAAAATTGAGTCAAAGAAGAAATCAAATGAGAAATCAAAAAATATCTTGAAACAAATGAAAATGGCAACATAACATACCTAAACCTACGAAATGCCACAAAAGCAGCTTTAAGATGGAAATTTATAGTAATAAATGCTTATGTAAAGAAAAAAGAAAGATCTCAAATAAACAACATAAGTTTACACCTCAAGGAACTAGAAAAGAGGAATAAACTAAGCCCAAAGTTAGCAGAAGGAAGGAAATAACAAAGACCAGAGCAGAAATAAATGAAATAGAGACCATAAAAACAGTAGAAAAGATGATTTTTTGAAAAAAGATAAACAAAATTGACAGACTACAGCTAGACTAAGAAAACAGGAGAGAAGACAAATAAAAACATCAAAAATGAAAGAGGAGACATTTCAACTGATACCACAGAAATACAAAGAATCATAAGAGACTACTATGAACATTTACATGCAACGAAGTGGAGAACATAGAAGAAATGGATAAATTCCTAGAAACACATAACCTATGAGACTAACTCATAATGAAATAGAAAATCTGAATAGACCAATAATGCTTAAGGAGATTTAATCAGTAATCAACAACCTCCCAACAAAAAACAACCCAGTACCAGACGATTTCATGGGTAAATTCCACCAAACATTTTAAGAAGAATTAACACTAATCCTTAAATATTTTCAAAAAATTGAAGAGGAAGAAATACTAAGAAACTCATTTTAGAAGGCCACTCTTTCCATGATACCAAAATCAGATAAGGAGACTACAAGAAAACTACAGACCAACATCGCTGATGAATATAGAAGCAAACCTTTTCAACAAATATTAACAAACTGAATTCCACAGTACATCAAAATGATCATACACCATGATCAAGAGGGATTTATCTCTAGGACACAAGGATCATTCAACATATGCAAATTAATAAATGTGATACGACACATTAATAGAATGAAAGATAACCATCATATGATCATCTCAATAGATATAGAAAAAGCCTTTTGATTAAAAAAAATTCTTTCTTGATAAAAATGCCTAACTAATTATGTATAAAAGGAATGTACCTCAACATAATAAAGGCCATATATGACAAGCTCACAGCTAATGTCATATTCAATGGTGAAAGGTGGAAAGAGTTTTCTCCAAGTTCAGAAAAATAGAAGGGTGGCCACTCACACTACTCCTATTCAACATAGTACTGAAAGTCCTAGCCAGGGCAATCAGGCAAGAAAAAGAAATAAAGGCATCCAAATTGGAAAGAAAGAATTAAATTATCTTAGCAGATGATATGATCTCATATGTAGAAAATCCTAAAGACTCAACCAAGAACTGTTAGAGCTAATCTACAAATTTGTAAAGTTGCAGGATAAAATAAACATACGGAAACCTACTGCATTTCTATAGACTAACAATGAAACATCTGAAAAAATAATAATAAAGGGAACAATCTTGTTCACAATAGCATGAAAAACACTAAAGTACTTAGGTATAAATTTAACCATTAAGGTGAAAGTTCTGGACACTGGAAACTGTAAGACATTGATGAAGGAAATTGAAGAAGATACAAATAAATGGACAGACAACCCATGTTCATGGATCAGAAAAATTAATATTGTTAAAATGTCCATACCATCCAAAGCCATCCTTTGATTCAATGCAATCTCTATCAAAATTCCAATGGAATTTTTCATGGAAGTAGAACAAAGTATCCTATAATTTATACGGAATTCCAAATGATCCCGAATAGGTAAAGCAACCCAGACAAAGAAGAACCAGGCTAGAAGTGTCATATTTTCCAATTTCAAACTAAACTACAAAGCTGTGGTAATCAAAACAGTATGATATTGGCATAAAAATAGACACATTGACCAGTAGAAACAGAATTAAGATCCCAGAAATTAAGCTTCACATATGGTCAACTAATATTTGGTAAGTGAGCCAATAATACTAAATGGAGACAGGATAGTCTCTTCAATAATGGTGCTGGGGAAACTGGATAATCACATGCAGAAGAATGAAATTTGACCCTTATCCTACACTGCTGGCAAAAATTAACTCTAAATGGACTAAAGATGCAAACATTAGACCTGAAACTGTAAAATGCCTAAAAGAAAACATAGCGGAAAAGCAACAATTGTTTGGCTATAATAGCCATCTGAACTGGTGTGAGGTTATATCTCATTGTGATTTTGATTTGCCTTTTCCTACTGATTAGTGATGTAAGCACCTTTTCATATGCCTGTTGGCTATTTCCATGTCTTCTTTGTAGAAATATCTATTGAGTTCCTTTGCCCATTTTTCAATTAGGTGATTTATGTTTTGGTTATTGATTGTAGTAGTTGCCTATATTTTGGATATTAACCCTTTATCAGATATATGGTTTTCAAATATTTTCACCCATTCTGTAGGCTTCCTTTGCATTTTTTACTGGAAGCTTTTTCATTTGACATAATCCATTTATCTATTTCTGTTTTCATTACCTGTGCTTTTGGTGCTAAGGCCAATGTCCAGAAGTTTTTTACCTATGTTTACTTCAAAATATACAGCTTAGCTATAAGGCTCCCCATTCTTCACCAAATTTTCTACTCTCACTTCCTGTTATACCCCCTCTTCTCCACACAGAAGACACACAAACACATCTACTACCTTTTGCCCATCTAAACGGAAAAATTAGCATTTTATTGTGAGTCATCATAAAAGGCTTGATCAGAAGATTGGTTGATATAAACAATATGACTCTGAAATCTTTTATGAATTACATTTAGTGTGATGCACTCAGGGTTCACAATTTTCAGCAGAAAGATTCAATGACCTTAGGCTCATATAGGATAAGGACTACTTTATGTTTTGCATTTCCTCTAGGGGAGACCTGAGTGTGTGACTGCCATGGCTGCCTGTGTACGTCAGGATGAGCACTACCAGGTACAGGATACCCCAAACTTCTCACACCATGAATCATGACACCTGAGGTCTTTAGATTAATTACCTTATATGGTTGCAAAAATTACCTCTAACAAGCCTTTTTTTTCTTACCAGATCAAACATCCAGATTAAAACCCCAAGTCTTTCTTTTTTGCTTGAGGAAGATTCGCTGAGCTAACATCTCTTTCAATCTCTCTCTTCATGCATGGCTTCAGCATGGCTTGATGGGTGGTGTGTAAGTCCACACTCAGGATGCAAAACTGTGAACCCTGGGACGCCGCTGCCACTGCCGAAGTGTATTGTTGAAACTTAACCACTATACCACCAGGATAGCCCCCATAATTATTTCTTAATACATCTTCAGTGCCATTTCACTATGCATCTGGGTTTTATAGAAATGCCTACTCATTAAAGTGGGGCAATCATGACCTGACCACCAATCTGGGAACCCACAAGCATTTCGCTCACTGAGTCCAGGAGGCACCTCACATAGAAGCCCTGGTAAAGGCCTACAATGCTGTTCTCCATATCTGTGTCTTAAAAAGCTGAACCCCCTGTCTTGAAGCACCTTCTCCCTTTCCATAGTTTACTCCTTCTTATCTTTCTAAATGAAGTATTATTGTATCTCTTCTTGAAACACCGTTCTGAAATGTGCCCAGGTCTTATATAGATGTCATTTCTGTGTCCTGCACAGAGAGCTCTGTGGCAACAAAATGGCATTCATTAGACTGACTCTAATTCTACATTTCCATCTCTAGCTCCCTGGAAACCAAGGCTACCCGCAACAATGTAATTTTCATACTGGAACTCAGTAAAGACTTCTTAAGGAAAGATGTAATCATAAGTTGATGAAAAGGGTAGCAGCGATCTGGAGACACTCACCTGTCTGAGAGAGGGCCACATACGAGCATTCCCACCAGCATGCCAGCCATGAATAGGAACTGAACCACGGCTTTCTGTGACTGATAGTCACATACTAGGTCCCACTGGAAGAGAAGGAAACCAGCACAGAGGAGCTTCACAGCAGCTATTAATCCCTCAATGTTTACTGGCTCCAACAGACCTCAGTGGATGCACTCTCCAGCCTGCCTTTACTATATTTACTAGTCTGTATAATTCAAGTCTCAGCATAAGCATGGTCTTCTCTAGAAATCCTCAACTAACTCTTCTAGTTTATACAAGGGCCAATCTTTATACTCACTTCGCACTCCATACCTTAGTGGTTCTCATTCTTTGCCACACATCGAAAACATTGAGGAGATTTTTCTAAAAATACTGATGACCCAATTTCAACCTAGACTGAAACACACTCTGATTTGCTTCTCTGACAAGCAGCTGGGGCATGGAGAATTTAAAAAATCAATACAGATATTTCCAATTTGAAACTAGACGGAGAACAAGAGACCAAGGAAGGATAATTTTTCACACATTGTGTCAAGTACTTACTTGTCTAATGTCTTCACACTAGAGTTCAAGCTCTGTGATAGTAGAATTCATGTCTAATTGGTCGGTTTCACTGGCCTCAAATTCAGTATAAGTGCTTGGCAGTTAAAAAGATAAGCAACCACTATTTGCTGAAAGAAAGCCAACTACAGTATATCTACACGGTAACTGAAGACTTGAACTACATTTATTGTATGTTATTCTTAACACCCACACCATGTACTCACAAGAGGTAGATGGGACTTCTTACCTCCGTCACAATGGTGGAGGAAAAGGAGCTTCGGTCATACACCCAGCCATCCAAACAGGGCTCCGTGACTGGGTCGGTCATGTTGGGGAAGGTCCCATTCCAATGAAGAAGCTGCCACTCAGGGAGGAGGAAGCGACGACACTTCTCTGGCTTCAAGTTTGAGTCCAGTGGGATGGAGATTCTCAGGAGGACTTCACGGCTGAGGACCCCAGTGTCATTATTAAAGACAGTGTCATTATCAAGGATGTGGACCCAGCAGCGATGACCAGGAATGGCTGCAGTGAAATTCTCCAATAACGTATGAGAGACTAGTATCATGAGAGAAGAAAGAACTAAAACCATCTGAAGGATCTGGAATTTCCCCAGGCCACCAACCTGATCCAGGAGCTCCTCAAAGGCCATTGAGTATGAAGAGCTGATCCTCAAGAGGAGACACAATGACTTTATGTCAATAAGTTTAAAGGGAGGAAAAGTTTCCTTTCATTAATTCACATCAAGTCTGTGTGATCTCACACCAGTTTCTCATCAATGGGCCTCACCCACCTCACCAGGGCAGCAGTGCAGTGGAAGCAGTTTCCCCAGTCCTTTTGAATCAGGAGGTATTACTTTTTTAAGAAAGTCACAGAGAAAAGTGCATACGAGAGATACTTCTAGCTGTTTGACAATGAAATTTGTTTAAAGATTTACTGTCTGGATGCACTTGCCCTCAGTGACTCTGTGAAATTAGCATTGGACTTTGTACATGATCTTGAAATAAACTAAAATGAGCCTGTTCCAGTCTTAAGCCATTTTCAGAAAATGGAATTTGCGAGATACAAAAGTGAGCTGCTTTATGATTTTTTATGTGGAAAGAACAGAAAGCAAGTTTTTTTCTTGTTTAGTACAGATTATATAACTAATGAGTAAAATTAGATTAAAATAGTTAATGAATAAAATCCTTTGTTTCTAATTATAGCAAAGTGGAATATGGTACAATTATTACCTTTTAGCAACTGATATTATGTTCCAGTTTAAATCATACCAGGAACTGACAGTAATTTTCAATTCCTTGAAATGCAGATATGGGAGGGAATCAGTGCTAAGCTCATATAAGCATTTATTTCTCAGGTTTATTTGTTTTTTTACATAATATATTTGAGAATCTTCTTTGTGTTGGTGTTCAGAATCCTGATCATTCTATCATTATGAACTTGGCCTCTTTATCTTAGTAATGCTCTTTGATTTCAAGTTTGTATTTTCTCATAGAAATATAGCCATTCCAGGTTCCTTATACTTACATTTTGTGTGATATAACTTTCCAATCTTTTATTTATATATATTTAATTATTTTATTGAGGTCATATTGGTTTATAACATTGTGAAATTTCAGGCGTACATTTCTATTTACCAGTTTCTGTATAGCCTGTATCGTGCTCACCACCAATATTTTAATTTTTTTCTGTTACCATATATATGTACCCCTTTACCCTTTTTGCCCTCCTCCAACCCCTTACTCTCTGGTAACCACTAATATGTTCTCTTTGTCCATGTGTTTGTTTATCTGCTACATTTGAGTGAGATCATGCAGTGTTTGTCTTTCTCTGTCTGGCTTATTTTGCTTAATACCATATGCTCAAGATCCATCCATGTTGTGGCAAAGGGAATGATTTCGTCTTTTTTATGGCTGAGTAATATTCCATTGAATATACATATACCACATCTTCATTATCTGCTAATCTGTTGACGGGAACTTGGGTTGCTTCCATGTCTTGGCTATTGGGAGAAATGCTGCAATGAACATAGGGGTGCATAGATCACTTTGGATACTTGATTTCAAGTTCTTTGGATAAATACCCAGTAATGGGACAGGTGGATTATATAGTATTTAAATTTTTAATTTTTTGAGAAATCTCCATGCTGTTTTCCATAGTGGCTGCACCAGTTTTCATTCCTACCAGCAATGTGTGAGGGTTCCCTTTACTCCACATCCTCTCCAACTCTTGTTATTTTTTGTCTGGTTAATTATAGCCATTTTGACAGGTGTAAGGTGATATCTCATTGTAGTTTTGATTTGTGTTGCCCTAATAATTAATGATGTTGAATATCTTTTCACGTCTGTTGGCCATCTGTATATCTACTTTGGAAAAATGTTCATATCCTCTGACCAGTTTTTGACCGAGTTTTCTGTTTTGCTGTTGTTGTTGTTGAGTTGTGTGTGTTCTTTATATATTTAGGATATTAACCCCTTGTTGGATGTATGATTTGCAAATATTTTCTCCAAGCTGATGAGTTGTCTTTTCATTTTGTTCATGGTTTCCTTTGACCTTCAGAAGCTTTAGTCTGTTGTAGTTCCACTTGTTTATTTTCTCTTTTGTTTCCCTTGTCTTGGTAAAAATGGTAATAGAAAGATGCTGCTATGACTGATGTCAAAGACTGTACTGTCCTTATTTTGTTCTTTGAGTTTTATGGTTTCAGGTCTTACATTCAAATCTTTAATCCATTTTGAGTTAATTTTTGTGTATGGTCAAGATAATGGACTACTTTCATTCTTTTGCATGAGGCTGTCCGGTTTTCCCAACACCATTTATCAAAGAGTCTTTTGCTGCTACATTTTATGTTCTTGGCTTCTTTGTTGAAGATTAACTGTCCCAAAGTTGTGTGGTTTTATTTCTGGGTTTTTAATTCTGTTCCGTTGATCTGTGTATCTGTTTTTTTTCTTTTGAAAGTACCACACTGTTTTGATTACTATAGCTTTGTAGTATATTTTGAAGTCAGGTATTGTGTGGCCTTCAGCTTTGTTCTTATTTTTCAGGGTTGCTTTGGCTATTTGAGGTCTTTTGTTGATCCATATAAATTTTAGGATTCTTTGTGCTATTTCCATGAAGAATATCATTGAGATTTTTATTGGGATTGTTTTGAATCTCTAGATTGCTCTAGGTAATATGGATGTTTTAACTATGCTTATTCTTCCAGTCCCTGTGCATGGAATGTCTTTCCAATTCTTTTTATCTTCTTCAATTTCTTTCAATAATGTCTTGTAGTTTTCAGTGTAAAGCTCTTCTCTTTGGTTAAATTTATTCCTAGATATTTTATTCTTTTTGTTGCTATTGTAAGTGAGATTGCATTCTAGACTTTTCTATCTGCTAGTTCTATATTAGTGTATAGAAATGCAACAGGTTTTTGCATGTTGATTCTACCAAACATTCAAAGAAGATTTAATTCTTATCCTCCTCAAACTATTCCAAAAAATTGAAAACTGTGGACCATTCTTCACACTTTCTATGAGGCAAGCATTACCCTGATACCAAAACCAGACAAGTACAGCACATAGAAGGAAATTACAGGCCAATATCCCTGATGAACATAGATGCAAAAATCCAAAACAAAGTTTTTTCAAAATGAATACAGAAATACATTAAAAGGATCAGACACGATGACCAAGTGGGATTTATATCTAGAGAATTCTACCTTGGCTTGGCTCAACAGAAAAAAAGAGAGAAGGCTCAAACAAATAAAGTTGGAAATGAAAGAGGAGAAGTTACAACAGATAGTTTGGTAGAATTCTCTGGAGAAGCCATCTTGTAATGGACTTTTGTGTTTTGGGAGGTTTTTGATTACTGTTTCAATCTCTTTACTTGTGATTGGTCTTTTCAGATCTCTGTTTCTTCTTAATTCAGTTTTGGGAGGCTGTATTAGTCTAAGAATTTATCCATTTCTACTAGGTTATCCAATTTGTGGGTATACAGTTTTTCATAGTATTCTCTTATAATCCTTCACATTTCTGTGGTATTTGTTGTAATTTCTCCTCTTTCATTTCCAACTTTATTTGTTTGAGCCTTCTCTCTTTTTTTCTGTTGAGCCAAGCCAAGGGTTTGCCAATTTTGCTTATCTTCTCAAAGAATCAGCTCTTAGTTTCATTGATTCTACCGTTTTATTTTTTTAGTCTCTAGTTCACTTATTTTTGCTCTAATTTTTATTATTTCCCTCCTTCTGCTGACTTTGGGCTTTGTTTGTTCTTTTTTTCCCTTTCTGCTAGGTGTAGTTTAAGATTACTTATTTGAGATTCTTTTTGTTTGTTGAAGTAGGCCTGTATTGCTATGAATTTCACTCTTATCACTGCTTTTGCTGCATGCCATAAGAATTGGTATGTTGTATTTTCATTTTCAATTGTCTCCAGGTATTTTTTAATTTCTCCTTTGATTTCTTCATTGATATTATTGTTATTCAGTAGCATGTTGTTTAGTCTCCACATCTTTGTGACTTTCCCTGCTTTTGTCTTGTAGTTGACTTCTAGTTTCTTAACATTGTGGTCAGAAATGATGTTTGATGTGATTTCACTCTTCTTAAATTTATTCAGGCTTGCCTTGTTTCCCAATATAGGGTGTATCTTTGAGAATGTTCCTAGTGCACTTGAGAAGAATGTGTGTTTTGCTGCTTTTGAATGAAATTCTCTCTATATATCTATTAAGTCCATCTGATCAAGTGTTTCATTTAAACCCACTATTTCCTTATTGATTTTCTGTCTGGATGATCTATCCATTGATGTAAGTTGGGTGTTGAGGTCCTCTACTGTTGCTGAGTTGTTGTTAATTTCTCCCTTTCGCTTTGTTAATAGTTGTTTTATATAATTTGGTGCTCCTGTGTTAGGTACACTTTTACTCATAAGTGTTATGTCCTCTTTGTGGAAAGTGTCTTTATCATTATATACGACACCTCATTGTCTCTGTTGTCCTTTTTATCTTGAAGTCTGTTTTGTCTGACACAAGTATTTCAACAGCTGCTTTCTTTTGTTTTCCATTTGCTTGGAGTATCATCTTCCATCCCTTCACTCTGAGCCCTTGTCTTTAGAGCTGAGATGTGTTTCCTAGAGGTAGCATATTGTTGGGCTTTATTTTTTAATCTATCCATTCTCTGTCTACTCTGTATTTTGATTGGAGAATTCAATCCATTCAATCCATTTACATTTAGAGTGATTGTAGAGTGGGTACAATACTGTTGTTTTATCTCTTGTTTTCCAGTTATTCTATCTCTCCATTATTTCTCTTCCTTTGGATTTATGACTGCCATTTAATTATCAAGATTTTCTGTGGAGGTTTTCTCAGTTCTCTTGTTTTTCATGAATTATGGCTCTGCTTTGATTGTTTGTTTAGTTGTTAACTTGAGGTTTGTATAAAAGATCTCGTAGATGAGATAGGCCATTTTCTGATAGGTTCTTACCTCCCTTTGCCTAAGTAGGTTCCATCCCTTTCCTCTTCCCCTTATGAATTATTGTTGTTACAAATTATTCTATTTTGTGTTGTGAGTTTGTGACTAAGTCAAAGTTTTTATAGTTACTTTTGATGCTTTCCTTCCTTTTATTTTTTAAGTTATAATTATTTGTTTCCCTGTTCTGAAAGAGAGCTACAGTTTTCTGATTTTGTCTGTTTATTTCCTTGCTCAAAGCTTTGTAGACCTTTGCCTTTTTCTGTCAGGTGGAGGAGTCCTTGATCATTTCCTGTAGGGAAGGTCTAGTGGCCACAACCTCCCTCAATTTGTTTATCTGGGAAAGGTTTTATTTCTCTATCATATCTGAAAGACAGTTGTGCTGGATAGAGTATTCTTGGCTGAAAGATTTTGTCTTTCATTATTTTGAATATATCATTATATTCTCTCCTAGCCTGTAAGGTTTCTGCAGTGAAATCTACTGAAAGCCTAATAGGGGTCTCTTGGAGTTTATTTTCTTCTGCCTTGCTGCGCTTAATATTTTTTGTTTGTCATTGGCTTTTGCCAGTTTTAATATCACATGCCTTGGAGAAGGTCTTTTAGCCTTGATGTAATTAGGAGGCATATCGGCTTCATGTATTTGTACATGTGGTTCCTTCCCCAGGTTTGTGAAATTTCCAGCTATTATTTCTCTGAACAATCTCTCTGCTCTTTTCTCCCTCACTTCTCCCTCTGGAATACCTCTAATCCTTATATTGCTTTTCCCAATTGAGTGAGACAGTTCTTGCATAATTTCTTCATTAAAAAAAAAATCTTAGTTTTCTCTCCTCCTCCACTGGAAGCAATTCTATAATTCTATCCTCAAAATCACTAATTCTTTCCTCCATAATGTCAGCTCTATTTTTTTAAGGATTCTGTATTATTTTTTTATTTCATTAATTATGTTCTTCATATCCAGAATTTCTGCTTTTTAAAAAATAGTTTCTATTTCTTTAGTGAAGAATTCCTTCTTTCCATTAATTTTATTCCTGAGCTCATTGAACTGTCTTTCTGAGCTTTCTTGGAACTCATTGAGTGTCTTTATGACAGCTATTTTGAATTCTCTGTTATTTAGATTGTAAATATCTGTGACTTCAGGGTTGGTTTCTGGAGAATTGTTTTTCTCCTGCTATGAATTGTTGCTGTAGTTTCTCATGGTGTTCGATGCGCTAATATTTTGCTGGGGCATTTGTGGTAGTATCAGGTCAAAGATTCCACCTGCTGTCAGTGGGTGGAAGCAGGAACTGTGTTTCTGATCCCACCCTGTCTGCTGGAAGTTATAGGGTATTATGGGTGCTTGCACCAGCCAGGAGAGCATTCAACTGAGTATGTAGATCTGTTCCTGCCTCTTATGGTTGCACCAGCCCCTGTGCTTGGCGGGTGGGGCTTCCTCACAGGGTCCATGCCTGGGCCACTCCTTTGGACTGCAGTAGCACTGTGGGCTCTCCCACCAGATGGAAAACTGATCATACTGGGGTTCATGGCTGCCACCGCCTGCTTCCACCTCTGGAGCCACTGCAGTAATATGGGCATTTGGGCCAGCTGGGAAATCATTCACCCAGCCACATAGATCCACCATTGCTGCTTCTTATGGTCATACCAGTAGCTGGGCTTGGTGGGTGGGGCCTTATCACAGGGTTTGAGCTGGGGTACTCCTTGGGACCATAGTAGTACTGTGGGCTCTCCCATCAGAAGGGACACCAATTCCATGGGGGCTCAGAGCTGCCATCACCTGTTTCCATAGTTGTGTCATGGTGTGTTCCCACCCTCAGGGCCACAGCAGTACTATGGGCACTTGTGGCAACTGGGAGAGTGGTCCCATATGTGCACATGGCTATTGAGGGCAGAAGAGTGCTCACCCTTCTCTACTACCTCCCTGGGGGCTGTCCATCCACCTTCAGATGTATAGCTGCATGAGTCAGGTGTCCTGTTGTGTTGTGTGCATACTCTCCACTAATCATGAATGTCCATTTAGTTATAGTTCAAAGTGGGAGAGATAAAGGGAACAGCTTGTTCCACCATTTTGCTGACATCTGGATCAATCCTTTATATCTTTTAATTGAAGTGTTCATTGAGATCATAATAGATTCACAAGGAGTTGCAAAAAAAATAAAACAAGGAGAAACTACATTTACTTCACCCAGCTTCCCCTAATAGTAATATCTTCAAATCCATAGTGTAATAGCACAACCAGGACATTGATACTGATGCAATCTACTGATCTTTATTCAGATTTACCCAGTCTGCACTTGTGTGTGGTGTGTATTTAGTACTATGTAGTTTTATAACATGTGTATCTTAGTGTTCCCACCACCACAGATGAGATAACAAACAGTTCCATCGCCACAGAAATTCCTCTTGTACTATTATAAGTATACTCACCTCCTTCTTGCCCTTGTCATTACCTTTCCTAATTTTGGAATCTGTTTTCCACTTTTTAATTTCTATCATTTCAAAATTGTTATATGCAAAGAATAATTTGGGGGGGGTGACATGATCAAGATGGTGACATAGGTCATTCCCAATTTCAAACCCTCTCAAAAGAAAATCAACTAGAAGATCAACCATATACAGACAAGACAACATTGTGAAAATTCTAGAACCCAGGGGTGAGGCTGAAGCAACCCCTGAACCGCGAAGAATGAGAAAAAACAGATTATAAGGGTAACAGGAGCAGCTACACTCTGCCTGCATCACCCCTCCCCTAGGCCAGCACAGCACCATACCCAGAGGAAGCCTTGGACCTATGGTTTCTTCAGTGAGAGAAAGAGAGCCCAAGGTGGACATCCAGCTCCCCTAAACTTGTGAGATGCTTCCCTTGAGGCCCACTCAGGTCTCACCTCATGGGGATCGTTGGGGGAATCTGTGGGGCTCAACTACTGGGACTCAAATAGAGATGAAGGGGGCAGAGATAATAGCAACCAGTGTTCAGGTCTTGACAGACAGCATTTCTGCTTGCAGTGGTGCCAAAGCAGAGATCCCAGCCAGTGGCTCTGTTTGGCCAAGGAGCTAAGTTGGCAGTTCTGCCTGATTTGGGTCCCCAGCCAACAAACCATACCACTGTGGAGGTGGTTCCAAGAGCTTGAATGTGCAGGGAAGCAAATTCACGGCCCTATCTGGCTGCTGATTATATTATCCATTCCCACCCAGCTAGATAACCTGGTCAGAGAACCTGGGGAGCCATGGAGCCCATCCTGTGGTCCCACTTGGACAGAAAGCGAAACCAGAAGTCTTACTCAACTGCTAAGTATTTCTTCTGGCAACACAAAACAAAGTAACCTGAACAGTGACCCTGGGCAGCCTAGAGCTCAGACTATGGTTCCATCCAGCAACAGAGCCCAGACAACTTCCCCACCCCACAGCAGAGCCCAGCTTATAGTCCTGTCTTATTGCTGAACACAGCTATGGCCTCATCTAGATTTTATCCAGTGACCTCACCCAATTGTGGAGCATAGCCTGCAGCCTCACACAACAAGGTAACCCAGATAGCCACCCTGCCTGACCATGGGGCAGAACATCTGGCCGCATCCAACTGTAATATACAGCTGTAGGCTCCTCCCAACAAGGAAGCCATCCAGCAAGCTCACCCAACAGCAGACCAGAGTCGGAGGCCTACTTGTTCATTAATCCCATGCTGCTGAGTTGCCAAAATTTTGGCAGAGCTTGCAGCCCTGCTTAATCACAGAGCAGAGCCTGAGTAGCCATCCAACTGTAAAGCCCTGCCTGTGTTCCCACTGGAATACAGAGACCACCCAATGGCACCACCCAGGAGGGGAGCACAGCCTAAGACCTCACCAAATCAAAAGCAATTGTGGAGCTCTGCCTATAGTTCTGCCCAATCACACAGTCCAACTAGTGGTACCACCCTCCCAAGGAACACAATCTACAACCTTGCCAAACCAGAGGTAATTTCAAAGCCTGGCTAGTGGTCTCTCCTGACCATGGAGTACAGCAAGCAGCCTTGCCCAACTGGGAGCCCACACAACATCTCCACTTGAAGGAGGAGCCAGCAGGACAACCTAACCATGGACCCTAGCTAGCAGCAGCCATAACACAACCTCAGAGAACAAGTAGTGGCCTTGCTCAACCAGAGACCTCAATAGCAGACCCCACTTGCTCACAAACACTACCAGCTGGCCCATTCAGCATCCCAAGCTGTGCTGACTGGTGAAAATCTTTCACTGTCAAAGTGAACCTATAAAGTTTGGAAGAGAAGACTGCTTACTCATGGCACAGATAACAGTGCTAAGAATCCAGAATCATGAAGAACCACATAAACATTACACCACCAAAGGAAATCAATAAAGCTCCAACATGATCCTAAAGGAATGGAGGTCTATGAACTGTCTGAAAAAGAATTCATTAATAATCCTCTTTAAAAAGTTCAGTGAAGTACAACAACACACATACAGGCAGCTAAAGTAAATTAGGAAAACAATGCATGAACAAAATGAGAAGTTCAACAAAGAAATAGAAACTATCCAAAAGAAAAAAAAAACACCAGAAATCCTAGAGCTGAAAAACACAATGACCAAAGTAAAGAAGTAAATAGAGAGCTTCCACAGAAGATTTAACTGTGTAGAAGAAAGGATCAGTGAACTAAGTAGAAGATGAGTCATTTAAAATTATCCAGTCAGTGGAGAAAAAAGAAAAAGAGTGAAGAGAGTGTACAGGACTTATGGGAGACCACAAAGGAAACAATATATGCATTATGGGAATCTGAGAAGAGGAGGAAGAGAAAGGGACTGAAAGTCAATTTAAAGCAATAAAGGCTGAAAAGTTCCAAACTTGAGGAAAGAAACAGAAATCAGACCCCAAATAGATTAAACCTGAAATGAGCTACACCAAGACACAGTAAAATTAAATTGTCAAAAGTCAAACACAAAGAGAATTTTGAAAGCAGCAAGAGAAAAGTGATTTTCACATAGAAGGGGGAACCCTCATAACACTATGACCAGATTTCTGAACCGAAACTCTATAGGCAAGAAAGAGTGGGATGATTTTTTCAAAATATTAAATTAAAAAAAATGTCAACCAAGAACGCTATACTCAGCAAAACTGACCTTCATTTTTGAAAAAGATGAAGATTTTTCCAGAACTAATAAAAGTTGAAGGGGTTCAACACCACTAGACCTCCTTATTATACATGCTACAGGGTGACCTTAGGGTGGAAATAAAAGGATACCATTAAGATCATCAAAACATAAGAAATGTAAAACTTATTATTAATGATAAATATATAGTCAAAGCCAGACTCTCTAGTACTGTAAGGGAGGTATGTAAATTATTTACAACTATCCTTTGAAATTTAAAAAACAAATGTATTAAAAATAATGATAGCTACATGAAATGTTATTGGATACACAATATAAAGAAGACGTAAATTGTAAATCAACAACATAAAATGTGAGAGGGAGCAGTGAAAGCATAATTTCTATATGCATTGGAGTTAAGTGGTATCAACTTAAAATAGCATGTTATAAATATAAGCTATGTTATGTAAGCATCATGTTAACCACAAAGGAAAATTCTGAAGTAGGCACACAAAAGAGTATGATAAAATATCCAAAGCATACTACCAGGAAGAGTCATCAAATCACAAATGAAGGCAGTAAGAGGGGAAGAAAGAATAAAAGGATCTACAAAACAGTCAGAAAGCAATTACCAAATTGGCAATAGTAAGTTCCTACCCATCAATAATTACTTTAAATTATAAATGGATCAAATTCTCCAATCAAAAGAGATGGATGAATGGATTTAAAAATAAGACTGAATCCTATGATATTCTGCCTACAAGACACTCATTTTAGTTTTAAGGACACATATAGACTAAGAGTGAAGGAATGCAAAAAGATAGTTCAAGCAAATGGTAAACCAAAAAGAAGCGGAGGTAGCTATACTTAGACAAAATAGACTGTAAGCTAAAAATGGTCGAAAGAGACAGAAAGCTCATGATATAATGATAAAGGGGTCAATGCATTAAGAAAATTTAAGAATTGTAAATATGCACAAAACATTGTGGCATCTAAACATATACAGTAAATACTAACAAAACTAGAATGAGTAATCAACATCAGTGCAAAGATAGTTGGGGATTTTCATACCCACTTCCCAACAATGTATACATCATCCAGACAGAGAGACAGTAAGGGAAAAGTGGATTTGAACAACACTATAGATCATATGGACCTAACTGTTCATCCAAAAACAGGAGAATACACATTCTTCTCAGATGCACACAGAGTATTTTCTAGGATAGTTCATATGTTAGGACACAAAACAAATCTCAATATGTTCAAGATGATAAAAATTATATCAAAATATCTTTCGGACCACAATGGTATGAAATTAGAAATAAATCATAAGAGGAAATTTGGAAATTTCACAAATACATGGATATTAAACAACAGACTCCTGAATAACTAATGCATAAAAGAGAAATCAAAGGAAAAAATTTTAAATCTTGAGAAAAATGAAAATGAAACACAACATACCAAAAGTTAAGGGAAGCAGCAAGAGTAGTTCTGATAGGGAAGTTTATAGTGATGAACACCTACGTTAAGAAAAAAGAAAGGTCTAAAGAAAAAAGAAACAAATCTAACTTTACACCACAATGAACTAGAAAAAGATAAACTAAGTACAAAGTTAGAAGAAAGAAATATTGAAGATTTGAGCAGTAATAAATGATACAGAAGAGGATACTATACCACAATCAAGTAGATTTCGTCCCTAGGATGCAAAAATGTTCCAACATAAGCAAATGAATAGATGGGACACATCACATTAATGGAATGAAAGATAAATATCACATGATTCTCTCTGTAGATGCAGGAAAGAGTTTGACAAAATTCCACACCCTTTGATGATAAGGACTCTCAACAAATTAGATATACAAGGGACATACCTCAACATGATAAATGCCATATACAAGCCCACAGCTAACATCACATTCAATGATGAAAGGTTGAAAGATTTTCCTCCAGGATGAAGAACAAGAAAAGTGTGCCTGCTCTCACCAAACCAATCAGCAAAGTACTGGAAGTCATAGCCAGATCAATGAGAAAGGAAAAAGAAAAGCATCCAAATCAGAAAGGAAGAAGTAGGGGCCAGCTGCATGGCCAAGTGATTAAGTTCGTGCACTCCACTTTGGTGGCCCAGAGTTTCACCAGCTCTGATCCTGTGTGCAGACTAAGCACCGCTCATCAAACCGTGCTGAGGTGGTGCCCCACAGAGTAGAACTAGATGGACCTACAACTAGAATATTCAACTATGTACTGGGGGGCTTTGGGGAGAAGAAAAAAGAGGAAGATTGGCAACAGATGTTAGCTCAGGGCCAATCTTAAAAAAAGTTAAAGTGTCATTATTTGCAGAAGATATGATCTTATGTAAAGAATTTCCTAAAGACTCAATGAAAACTGATGGAACTAATCTGTAAATTCAGTAAAGTTGCAGGATACAAAATCAAGATGCAGACCTCAGATGCGTTTCTATAAATTAACAATGAATTATCTGAAAAGGAAATGAAGAAAATAGTCCCATTAATAATAACATCAAACACAATAAAATACTTAGGAGTAAATTTAACCAAGGAGGTGAAAAATCTGTACACTGAAAGCTATAAGGCAATGATGAAAGAAAATGAAGACACACAGAAATGGAAAGATATTCCATGTTCTTGGGTTGGAAGAATTAACATCGTTAAATGTCCATACTACACAAAGCCATCTATAGATTCAAGGGAGTCCCTATCAAAATTCCAGTGGCATTTTTCACAGAAATAGAAATCCTAAAACTCATGTGAAAGCACAAAAGATTCCAAAAAGCCAAAGTAATCATAAGAAAGAACAAACCGGAAGCACCACACTTGTCATTCAAACTATATTAAAAAGATATAGTAATTAAACAGTAGGGTATTGGCATAAAAACATAGACCAACAGAATAGAACTGAAAGCCTAAAAATAAACCTAGCACATATAAGGTCAAATAATATTTGACAAGGGAGCCAAAAATACTCAATGGGGAAAAGAGAGTCTCTTCAGGAAATGGTGTTGGGAAGCTGGTTATTCACATGCAAAATAATAAAACGAGACTTCTATCTTATACCACTCACAAAAAATAAAACTCGAAATGGATTAAAGACTAAAATATGAGGCCTGAAAATGTAAAACTCCTAGAAGAAAATGTAGGGGAAACACATCTTGGCATTGGTCTTGGCAATGATTTTATGGATATGATACCAAAAACACAAGAATATAAGCAAAACTAAACAAGTGGGACTATTTGAAATTAAAATATTCTGCACATAAAAGAAATGATCAACAAATTATAAGACAAACTATGGTATGATGCAAAATATTTTAAATGCATATATTCCACAGATGTATATATCCCAATCTATATGCCCCAAATATATAAGGAACATATATAATTCAATAGCAAAAAATCTAACAATCCTATTAAAGAATGGGAAAAGGACCTGAATAGACATTTCTCAAGAGAAGGTATTCAAAAGACCAACAGATACATGAAAAGGATTTCAACATCACTAATAATCAGGCAAACGCAAATCAAAACAACAATGAGATATTACCTGATACCTGTTAGAACAGTTATGATCTAAAAGACAAGAACTAACAAGTGCTGGTGGGGATGTGGAGAAAATGGAACCCATGTACACCGTTGGTGGCAATGTAAATTAGAACAGCCACTATAGACAACAGTATGGAGGATCCTAAAATTATTAAAAATATAACTGCCATAGGATCCAGAAATCTCACTTCTGGGTATATAACTGAAAAAATTGAAATCACTATCTTAATGAGATATCTGCACTCCTATGTGCGTTGCAGCATTATTTACAATACCCAAGACATGGAAACAACCTAAGTGTCCACCAACAGATGAATAGGTAAAGAATATGTGAGATTATATATATTTATATAACTGCATATTATTTAGCCATGAGAAAAAGGGAAATCCTCCCATTTGCAATGACATGGATGATACCTTGAGGGCATTATGCTAAATGAAATAAGTCATATAGAGAAAGATAAAAACTGTATACTTATATGTGGAATCTTAAAAAACTGAACTCATAGAAACAGAGAACAGATTAGTGGTTGCTAAGGTTAGTGGTGTGGGGGTGGTGGAAATGGGTGATGTGTTCGAAAGGTAAAAACTTCCGGTTATAAGATTAATAAATTCTGGGAATGTAATGTACATCATGGTGAATATAGTTAGCAATACTATATTGTGTATTTTTCTTTTTAAAGATTGGCACCTGAGCTAACAACTGTTGCCCATCTTTTTTTTTTTTTTATTGCTTTTTCTCCTCAAATCTCCCCAGTACATAGTTGTATATTTTAGTTGTGGGTCTTTCTAGTTGTGGCGTGTGGGATGCTGCCTCAACATGGCCTGATGAGCGGTGCCATGTCCGCACCCAGGATCCGAACCAGCGAAACCTTGGGCTGCCGAAGAGGAGCGTGCGAACTTAACCACTTGGCCATCGGGCCGGCCCCCAATGTATTGTGTATTTGAAAGCTACTAGAAGAGCAGAATTTTAAGGTCTCACCACGAAATATTGTACTTAGGTGAGGTAATTGATACGTTAACTAATCTCATTGTGGTAATCATTTCACAATATATGCAAATATCTAATTATTATGTTGTACACTTTAAACTTGCACAATGCTTATATAGATCACATCTCAATAAAGCTGAAAAAATTTAACTAGAAAATAACATGGTATGTAATATTTGGGGATTGTTGTTTTTCACTAAGCCAAAGTACAGAGATATTCATTCAAGTTGCTATGTGTCTCAATAGCCTGTTTCTTTTTATTGCTGAATACATAGAATATATATACCAAAGTTAGTTTAACCGTTCACCTGGGGAAGACCATCTGGATTGTTTCTAGTTTTTGTTTGTTTTTTATTGAGATATGGGAGTACAGATATATAAAACTGTATAAGTTTAAGGTGTACAACATGTTGATTTGGTACATTTGTATATTGCCACCATAATGTTAGCTAAAACCTCATTCATGTCACAAAATTATCATTTCTTTTTTGTGGTGAGAACAATTAAGATTTAGTCTCTTGCCAAGTTTGAAGTGTATAATACAGTATTGTTGACTATAATCACTAATTGTGTGTTCCATTTCCAGATCTTACCTACGAGTTGCAAGTTTGTACCGTTAAATGAAATCTCCCCAATTTCCCCATCCCCCATTCTACTGATAACCTAACAACCACCATTCTACGTTGTTTCCGTGAGTTTGACTTTTTTAGGTTTGACTTGTAAGTTCTATATAGTATCTGTCATTCTCTGTCTGATTTATCTTACATAGCATAATGCCCTCACGGTCCATCCACGTTGCTGCAAATGGTAGGATTTCCTTATTTCTCATGGCTCAGTAATATTCCATTGTATCTACATACCACGTGTTCTTTATCCATTTACTCATTGATGAACACAGGTTTTTTCCGTATCTTGGCTATGGTGATTAATGCTGCAAAAACATGGGAGTACAGATATCTTTTCAACAAACTGTTTTCATTTCCTTTGGATGTATGGCCAGAAATGAGATTATTGGTGGCTGTATTTTTGATACTCTGAGGAACCTCTGTAGTATTTTCCATAGTGGCTGAACCAATTTACATCACCACCATGGTATATAAGGGTTTCCTTTTCTCCACATCCTCTTCAGCATTTGTTATCTCTTGTCTGCTTGATGATAGCCATTCTACCAGGTATAAGGTGATATCTCATTGTAGTTCATTGTAGTTTTGATTTGCATTTCCCTGCTGATTAATGATGTAGAGCAACTTTTCATATATCTGCTGGCCATTTGTATGTCTTCTTTGGAGAAATATCTATTCAGGTCCTTTGCCCATTTTTAAATTGGGTTATTTGTTTTTTGCTATTGAGTTGTAGGAGTTCCTTATATATTTTGGACATTAACCTCTTATCGAATCTCTGGTTAACAAATAGTTTCCAATTCATACTATGTAGTACTCAGCAATAAAAAGGAGCAAAATACTGATACAAATACAAACATGTATGAATTTCACATACACTATACCGGGCAAAGAAGCCAAATACAAAGAATATTTAGTCTATTCCATTTATATGATGTTCTAGAACAAGCAAAATTAATGCCTGATGAAATATACAGTGGAGAAGAAGCGAAGGCTAGAGGACAATAATGACCAAGGAAGGAGCACAAAAGAACTTTCTGGGGTGATAGTACTGATCTGCCTGTTGATAGAATTGAGGTTTACAATGGTATATGAATTTACCCAAATAAATTGAATTTTGAACTCTGGATTTGTATGTTTAACCTTGTGTAAATTTTACCTAAAATAAAAGAGCCATAAATAACAACAAAACGATATGTATGGAAACCATTATTACAAACGTCTAGAGGCTGGTTGCTCATAAAACGTCAGGAAGGAATATTATTCTGGAGGGACACGTGTGCCTTCTTAGTTACTAGTGTGTTACATTTTATAATTTGGATGGTGATTAAATACCTGTTATCTTTATATTCTTTGAAATATACACACGTTTTATATAGTCTTCTGGATGTAAATTTCAATGTTTATTCAAGGTTAAAAGTTTATTTGGTATAATAAATTTTTTTTTCTGATAGCTAGGTTAATTTTTGAAAAAGAAAAACAAAGGTAAGTGACTTTCCTTCCCAGATTTTCAACATGTACAAAACAGGTGAATTAGTGGAGTTATAAAAACACTGGGTTATTGAAACAGGAGAAGATAAGCCGACCAATAAAGCAGAATAGGATTTCTGAGCACAAAGAAGCTGTTATGTAATTTAGGAAGCAGAACATTTAAAGGGGGTGGATCGTCATTTAAAAATGATTGTGATGGAAATATAACCCACTCTGAAAACAAATATGGGTGGATATCACAGCATTGGCTAGAGCGCAACCTCAATAAAACTAAAGATAATAACCAGGTAGATGTCCTTGCAAGCTACCTTTCCTGGTTCCCTTGCCAACTGGCTGATGCTTAGGTTCAGGCAGTAGGAGGAGATGGTGGAAGACTGGAGAGCAAAAGGAGAGACGCTCCTACTGTTTTAGACGGTGCCTTCATCAGTGGCAATATCTCTTCTGTTGTTCCAGCCCCCACCGTCTAGCCCATTTCTTCTAGGCTCCTCTGGGTGACCCTGAAACCTGAACTCTCATAACACCAACTCCTCTATTTGTTCTCTATGCTTGGGTAGCAGCTTCCTCTCTGTTATTGCGGATTGAAGTTGTCATGCCATGGCTTGTTTGAACCTTTGCAACTTAATTCCCCATATTAAATTCTTCCTATTGAAATAAATGATATTTTGCAATTTTTGCGAGTAGATTCTAATGCCTTGGACTATCTCATATCCCTTTTATTCAATATTCCACAATTATTTAATATGTTCCAAGAACACTCCAAGGTGATGAGGATGCAACAGAGAACAAAGCGCATGGTTTTATTTCACAGGACTTCTGTTTAAGTAGTGAGGAAAGAGACAATATGCAAATATATTGCTGGAGTGCTAAATGGTCTGAAGAAATTGAAGCAAAGCAAGGAGATAGGGAGTGAGAGATGGAGGCTATATTAATATTCAAAGAGAATGCATAGAGATGGCCTCTCAAATGTGACAATAACATTTGACAAGAGGACTGAAAGAACTGAAGGAGTTTTTTAAAGCATTTTGGGGAAAAGGAAGTACAGAAATTCTGTAGTGAGAGTGTGGCTGGTATGTTTTGAAACATAGAGGAGCCCAGTGTGGCTAGGACAAAGTTAGATAAGGTCACAGAGGTAAAGAGACAGAGGTGACTAAATCTAATAGGGCCTTGAAAGTAAGACGGTTATCAATATATTTTTAGGGATCATTATTGCCACTGTTAAATACTTATTGCTCTGCATCCTCCTTTTTCCCCCTCATTACTCCAGGGATGTTTTACTGTTTCATCCGTGGAACATTCAATGCATTATTTTTTTGCATCCACTTTTGGTTGCCATGGTACTTAAGTCCATGGTACTCATTTTCCCCTTCTTTAATTTTTCTGTGTTTTGTGGAATATTTTGAGGACTTGGAACAATGATTTCAGCTTCTTTTTTCCATGTCAAATTGGCTCTAGATATGCCATCATTTCATAAAAACAATCATTGTGTTCGTGAGAATAAAACTTGTAAATCGAAGTGAGTAAAAGATTGTCTTTGGAGTTAAACTACATTTATTCATGATCTGGCGTCACCACTTGCACTCTGAATATCCTTTTGCAAGTTATTTAATCTCTCTGGGCCTCTGTTTTCTCAGTGGTAAGATGCAGACAATAAGGTGGGGAGGACTAAAGGAACAAAAACCTGAAAAGTGCTTATGACAGAATTGACACCTAGTGAATACTCAGTGAATTCTTAGCTGTAATTATCACCATTTATATCATTTTATTCCTGTGGCTCCGAATGATCTGCCTTGCTGGACCACTCACTATTTTACACAGTATCAGTAACTTGATTAAAAGAAAAATATGATTGTGTGACCCTGGATTGTGTCCTCCCAAATTTGCATGTTGAAATCTCAACCCCCAATGTCCCAGAATATAGCCATATTTGGAGATAAAGTCTTTAAAGTGGTGAATAAGTTAAAATGAGGCCATTTGAGTGGCAGCTTAATCCCATATTATTGGTGTCCTTATAAGGAGAAGAAGAGACACCAGGTATGTGCATGCACAGAGGAAAGGCCATGTAAGGACACAGTGACAAGGTGGTCATCTTGCAAGCCAAGGAGACAGGCCTCAGAAGAAACCAAATGTGCCGATACCTTGATCTTGAATGTCTAGCCTCCAGAAAATGGGAAAGTAAATTTACGTTCTTTAAGCCACCCAGTGTGTGGTATTTTGTTATGGTAGCCCTAGAAAACTAAGACATACTCCTTTCTAAAATTTTACAATAATGCCCAATGATTCCTTAAATTTCATCTTTGGAATTGCTCCATCAAAGTCATTTCCTGAAAAGGAATCTCTGTGTGCTGGATAGGAATCTGCATTTTAAGATGTTCCACTTGTGATGAATTTCAAATTCAACAATAAGAAACTGTAGTCTGTATAATAAATTCTAAATATTATTTTTGTTAACTGACCTTCTCCTATTACTACCCTCGTATTCTTTAACTTATAGCTTTTGACTATCCTGTAGGTACACAAACATTACTTACCTTTTTACTCTAATTGTGTAGCTGTTATTCTCTTGGTCAGAAATTGGCTTTTTCAAATTCTTTGCGTACTGCTTCAGTGTGTCAAGAATCTTCCTTCAATAGCAGGTAACAGTTCATTTCTACAAGGATAACTTCCCAACCCCATGGAATCTCTCTAGGAATCACTGAACATTTTCTCTTTAATTCTCCCATAGCATATTGTGTATCTTCCTTATGGTTATCTTTTGCATTGCAGTGTAATTATTGATGTACCTGTCTCTTATTAACTGGATTATGAGACCTTGAAACACTGACCTCACATTTTATTTGAAAATTTATAAATAAATATATAATATACAAATATATGTAAATACAAGACATTGTTTTATTTATAGCAATAGCAGAGAAAGTTATTCCAAAATGTTATTTGAATGACTAAATAAGTCTTTAAAATAAAGCGTTACAGAAAAATACTAAGTACCTCTCTCGCTTTTGAAATTTACTAAAAAATCCTAAAGTCACCGTCACTGGTATGATTTGAACTGAAGCAGAAGTTCAGTTACCAAAAGTTAGTGTTTATGCACAGCATTCCACTTTGCTTTAATTTAACTAATTATATTTTTGTTTAACTTTTAATAAAAAATGAAGAACCTAACCAGAAAAAGCCATAGTCTCTGCTCTTTTCACAGGAACATCCCAAAGCAGCTTACTTTTGTCTCTAAACACCTCTTTTCTGAAATAATAGCAGATCTTTGAATAGGTGTGTTTTAAGTTGTGTGGAGTACTGGTGCATTTTCACCTAAAGTGCGGTTGACTTTTCAGGAGCCACTATGCTGAATAGTCTTTTAAGCAGGTTTACTGGTCAGCAGCTGAAAGTCTTTTTGCCAAATAATTATATCTGTGACTTTATTGAAACTATCTAGCTGCCTAACCTCAAAAGACTTGGGGGCATCTCATCCCACTGCTCTTCTCTAGTGGTGAGACAGGGCCCATTGAGGAGAAAGTGATATCAGGATCAACACACACTTAGTGTGACATAGTGAAAGGAAGTACTTTCTCTCTTTGAACTTGTCCAGGTGAAGTCCATTGTGCTTCCTCTTGGGGATCACCTGTTCAGCCTTGATGTCCTTTCAGGACCTCCTGGATCGAGCCTGGGGAGATTCCAGATCCTTCAGAAGGCTTTATTTTGTACCTGCACCTCCATAGCATATCCTCATATTATACTGGAGAACTTCACTGCAGCCTTCCCTGGGCACCACTGCTGGATCCACATCCTTGACAATGACAGCATCTCTTCTAATGGCGCTGAAATCCTCAGCTAAGATACTCTCCTGAGACTTTCCATTCCACTGGACTCAAACATGAGGCCAGAGAAATGTCATTTCTTCATCCATCCCCAGTGACAGTTCCTTCACCTGAATGGGACCTTCTCCCAAACAACCACTTTGGGCACAGAGCCCCTGGAGATGGCTGATTGTATGACTGAAGCTCCTTCTTCTTCATCATCAGGACTGAGATAAGAGACCCCATATAAATCTCCTGATTATATGATCAAAGTGTTTAGAACTAATGCAAAAAACAGACTTGTTTTATACACTTAGTCCCCAGATGGACAATGAATCAGCCCTTTTTCATCCCTTCAGCAGAAGGTAATTGCTTGTCTACACTATGACAGTCAAGAGTATTAGTATTTAGATTGATGAACTGAACGAACAAAACATGAACCTGTTATTTAATCATTTAATCTAGTGAGAGAGACCTATAATTTAAAAAGTAATGTCATGCTGGGTCAGTGGTTCTCAATACTCATTGAAAACTCATGCCCAGAGTAAGAAAATTAGAACCTTTGGGCAAAGGATCTCAAGGCATCAGTATTTTTGAAGCTTTTGAAGAGATTGGATAGAGATGAAGGCTACTGTAGGAATTGAGTATAGACTGCTAAGTGAACTCAAAGGCAGATTTCCAATGTTAGCTGTAGGATGAGGGAAGGTTTCTTGGAAAAATGGTGTTTGGGATAGTATCTGAAGAATGTGTACAAGTTAATGCAATAAAGGGAACTGGTGGTCTAAGAGGAAAGTGAACAAATATTCACAGACATGTGGACACAGACTGTGAAATGGATATGAGGGAAGAGAGAGTGTGCCAGTTGCATTTGAAGTATTGAGATAAGTTCAGTATTTTTAGAATGTGGGATCTTAGGGGATAGGGGTTGAGAGGGAGGCAGGACTCACACAACAGCAGATTATGTACATCATACATAGGAGTTTGGAGTCAGTTTTCACTAAAGGGTTTAAACTCTACTAAAAGTGCTGTGCTGCTTTCCTCGTCTTCCAGTGGGACATGTTGTGCAAATTTCAGTCACTAAAATGAGTGGCTCAGTCCATATTTTTGTCTGCCCAGGTGCTGGGAGTTCTGATATTTGGCCATCTTTCAGACAGATGAGTGTCACTTCACTTTATTCTGGGCTGTTTGTCAGTTGCTGTGTTCAATCCTTTATTTTCAAAATCTTTACTGAGCTCCTAATGTGTGTTTTGCATTGTCCTATATGCTGACCTCTGTCTCTGACTCATGGGAGCTACAACCTAATAAAAGTGTTTGGTACAGGAACTGGAGGTTGCAGTCTAGTGTGTTAAATCTACTGCTTGTATTTCATGAAGGAGGGCAGAGAAGGACATCTAAATCAGACTGAAAGAAATTTCAGGGAAGGATTTTACAGCAGATGCCAGAATTTGAAGTTTATGACTTGGAGTTAGTTCAATACAGGGAAAGGAAGGGGTTTGGAGGCAGAAAGCACATATATGTTCAAAAGTACCAGTTTGTGAAACAGTATTATTGACCTTGGCAATGTTCTGAATCAGTTAGTTCCTGTACGTTAAATGATTATGGACACTTCCATACTGGTCATCATTGCATACCTGCACTGTAGGTGCACATGTGGAATAGCTAATCATCATTGTCAAATCAGTAGCTTGCATGGCAATGTGGGACTGATAGTATGGTAGAACGTTGAACCTGTAACCTAGATGCCAATGCTTGTGTAATGGCTTTAATAGGTAACAGTTGTAACCATATAAAGTAAATCATAGTAAGAACCCCTAGGATGACATGGCTTCGGGGATGAGAAGTTTGAGAATTCCTGTGTCCTGGCAGAACTCCTTCTGAAGGAGGCAGTCAACCATTGCTGTCACCCAAGCATGTCTTCTCTGAGGGTACTGAGGGGACTTTATATGTTCCCAGACATTCCCAGTCCAACTAAAAATTATGACCTTTGAGTTTTTCACAGTTAAATATTACCTGTATAGGTCTTTGTATCAGAGAGTTCATTTCCTCAGGTGGTCAGACTCAGGTCTCTGTACTGTTAATTCAAATATAATGAGTGAAAGAATGAATGTATAATGAATTAATGAATGAAGCAATCTAAAGGAAATCTGGATAAATAATTTTTCTTGGAGCATAGATGCGGGTTAATATCCATCAACAGTAGCAAGAAAAATTAAACTGTCTTAGATTCATAAAAGTTTATATTTGGCAATGAGAAAGAACAAACAATAGCCTCATACAGCAACAACATGGAAAAAGCATTATATGACTAAGGATTTCATAATGCATGATTTCAATTTTTATAAAGGTCAAAAGCAAGCAAACTAATCCACGGTATTAAAGGTCATGATATTGGATATCTTTGGTGGAGTAGTGATTAGAAGGAGGCACAAGATGGCCTTTTTCTGTGACAGCAATATTCTGTTTTGTCCTCCACCTGCTTAAATGGATGCATTTATTTTGTGAGAATTAATAAACTTGTATGTATTTTGTGTGCACTTTTTGTATGTAACTTAAACTTCAGTGAAGTGTTTAATAAGATATAAAAGAGTGATGAGGAATAAGACAATTGGGTTGGGAGGACAGTTAGATAGAAAATAATAGTGGCAGCCAGAAGACCAGTTGTGAGAGGACTGATTTCAATATCCATGGCTCAGATTTGTCAAGTGATCCTATCAGATCTTAAACAGTAGAGCATATTTTAGAGGATATTAAAGGAGCCTTAGAAGTATCAAGTTCAACTCTCTATTAAATGAAGACAGCTCTGCATTTCTGACTCTTAACCACCTAGTTTCTACTGGAAAACTTTTGAGACTGTGTAGCTCACTCCTTTGAAAGGCACCACTTGCTCATATGTAACTCTTGTTAATGTAACACATTTCATCAACATACTTAGCTTCTCTGTGGATTCTCATGCTTGGACTTTTTTCTGTCTTTCTTACCCCAGGACTGAAGTGACCCTCCAATGATGTTCAAGGTACTTAAAATAAAATCCAAGTCCTGTCACAACAAGATCTGGCCCCTGCATCCCTTCTCACCTCTTCTACCACTGTCCCCCATTCCCTCTAGTCTTAAAAACATCAAGCTGGTTCCACCACACAGCCTTTACACTTGCTCTTCCTTTGCTCCTAATACTCCTTTCCCTGTGCATGACACTGCCATATTAGTCGTTAGTTAGCTACCCAAAATCTCAATCAATCACCTTCACGAAAGTATAGTGCTCACAGATGCTTCAGTCAGATATGGTAGAGTGACCCTCCTTGGTATCCATCTTTCAGGCAGGGGCTCAGGGAACCAGCTCCATCCATTGTAGGACTCTAACATCTATGAGAGAGTGTGTATGATCACAATGGGCATTCAATGGTCAGGCCTGGACTTGTCACGCCTTTCTTTGCCACATCCAATGGACCTAGTTTTAGGGTCCCCTGGTAACTACAGTGAGGTTTGGGAAATGTTGTTTTCCAGCATGCCCTGAAAGAAAGAAAGGGATGTTAACACTAGCAAGACTCTGCATCATCTTTTTTTTTTTCCTGGGGAAGATTTGCCCTGAGATAACATCTGTGCCTGTCTTCCTCTATTTTGTATGTGTGTCACCAACACAGCATGGCCACCGACAAGTGGTGTAGGTCCTTGCCTGGGAACTGAATCCAGGCCACTGAAGTGGAGAGCACCACTAGGCCACGGGCTGCTCCCTCAACTGTATTTTTAACGAATCAAAAAAGTTCAGTTAATCATTCTGCTCATTCACGATGTAATACCCTCATTGGTTTGGGCAAGGCTTCTTTCTTAAGTGTATATCTGTTTGTATGTGTTTCCATTTGTCTCCATTCCCATCCTTCACCAGGGACCATTCTAATGTGTTTACTATTTATCTCTTTATTTGTATATGTTATTACAAACTACATAATATCATTGGGTATGTAGTTAGGTACAGGTCTTACTCAATTTATGATGAGATTACTTCCTGATGAACCCGTCTTAAGTTGAAAATATCATTTAAGTCGAAAATGTGTTTAATATACCTAACCTACTAACATCATAGCTTAGTCTAGCCTACCTTAAATGTGCTCAGAACCGTTACATTAGCCTACAGTCAGCCAAAATCACCTAAAACAAAGCCTATTTTGTAATAAAGTGTTGAATATTGCATGTAATTTATTGAATATTGTACTGAAAGTGGAAAACAGAATGTCTGTATGGGTACAGAATGGTCGTAAGTGTATTGGTTGTTTATACTCATGATTGTGGGGCTAACTGGGAGCTGTGGCTTGCTCCTGCTGCCCAGCATCACTGAGAGTATCAGGAAAAGATAGCCTGGGAGAACATCAAAATTCCTAATTCAAGGTATGGCTTCTACTGAATGTGTATCATTTTCATGCCATCCTAAACTCAAAAACTCATAAATTGGACCATAGTAAGTTGAGGACTGCCTGTATTTTAATTTACAAAGAAGACATCATGGTATTTATCCAATCTTTTCTCACTTTTTATCATCCAGTAGTAAGTTTTTGAAATCTGCTTATATTTCTGTGTGTATATCTAGTCTGTGACTTCAAACTACTCTGTCGCTGTCCATGGTGAGCCCCCAAAACTTTTCCCTATTCTCTTTCCCAGAGAGAGATTTTCTGACTCCCAAAACATCCCTCACACCACACTTATCTCTGTTAGTCTTAGTTTTAGTTTTTTGAGAAATCTCCGTACTGTTTTCCATAGTGGCTGCACCAGTTTGCATTGCCACCAGCAGTGTATGAGGGTTCCTTTTTCTCCACAACCTCTCCAACATTTGCTATTTTTTGTTTTGGTTATTTTAGCCATTCTAATGGGTGTAAGGTGATATCTTAGTGTAGTTTTGATTTGCATTTCCCTGATGATCAGTGATGATGAGCATCTTTTCATGTGCCTATTGGCCTTCCATATATCTTCTTTAGAGAAATATCTGTTCATATCCCTGTCCATTTTTTGATCGGGTCATTTGATTTTTTGTTGTTGAGTTGTGTGAGTTCTTTATATATTATGGAGATTAACCTTTTGTTGGATATGATTTGCAAATATTTTTTCCCAGTGGGTGGGTTGCGTTTTTGTTTCAATCCTGTTTTCCCTTGCCTCGTAGAATCTCTTTATTCTGATGAAGTCTCATTTGTTTATTCTTTATATTGTTTCCCTTGTCTGAGAAGACATGATGTCTGAAAAGATCCTTTTTAAGACTGATGTCAAAGAAAGTACTGCCTATATTTTCTTCCAGAAGTATTTTATGGTTTCAGGTCTTACCTTTAAGTCTCTGGTCCATTTTGAGTTTATTTTTGTGAATGGTGTAAACGAATGGTCTATTATCATTCTTTTACATGTGGCTCTCCAGTTTCCCCAACACCACTTGTTGAAGAGACTTTCTTTTCTCCATTGTATGTTCTTAGCTCCTTTGTCAAAGATTAGCTGTCCATAGATGTTTGGTTTTATTTCTGGGCTTTCAATTCCGTTCCATTCATCTGCATGCCTGTTTTTGTACCAGTACCATACTGTTTTGATTATGATAGCTTTGTAGTTTATTTTGAAGTCAGGGATTGTGATACCTCCAGCTTTGTTCTTTTTCCTCAGGATTGCTTTAGCAATTCGGGGTCTTTTGTTGCCCCATATGAATTTTAGGATTCTTTGTCCCATTTCTGTGAAGAATGTCATTGGGATTCCGATTGGGATTGCATTGAATCTGTAGATTGCTTTAGGTAGTATGGACATTTTAACTATGTTTATTCTTCCAATCCATGTGCATGGAATGTCTTTCCATCTCTTTATGTCATCATCAATTTTTTTTTAGGAAAGTCTTGTAGTTTTCATTGTATAGGTTTTTAATTTCCTTGGTTAAATTTATACCAGATATGTTATTCTTTTTGTTGCGATTGTGAATAGGATTGTGTTCTTGAGTTCTCCTTCTGTTAGTTTGTTATTAAAGTGTAGAAATGCTACTGATTTATGTAAGTTGATTTTGTACACTGCAATTTTGCTGTAATTGTTGATTACTCCTAGTAGCTTTTTGATGGATTTTTTAGGGTTTTCTATATATAAGATCATGTCATCTTCAAAGAGCAAGAGTTTCACTTCTTCATTGCCCATTTGGATTCCTTTTATTTCTTTTACCTGCCTAATTGCTCTGGCAAAACCCTCCAGTACTATGTTGAATTAGACTGATGGGAGTGGGCACCCTTATCTTGTTCCTTTTCTCAGAGGGATGGTGTTCAGTTTTTCCCCATTGAGTATGATGTTGGCTGTTGGTTTGTCATATATGACCTTTATTATGTTGAGGTACTTTCCTTCTATACCCATTGTATTGGGAGTTTTTTTTTTTTTATCATAAATGGATGTTGGATCTTGTCAAATGCTTTCTCTGCATCTATTGATATGATCATGTGGTTTTTGTTCCTCATTTTGTCAATGTGGTGTATCACATTGATTGACTTGTGGATGTTGAACCATGCCTGTCTCCCTGGTATAAATCCCACTTGATCATGATGTATGATGTTCTTAATGTATTGCTGTATTCGGTTTGCCAATATTTTGGTGAGGACTTTTGTATCCATGTTCATCAGTGATATTGGCCTGTAGTTTTCCTTATTTGTGTTGTCCTTGTCTGGTTTTGGGATCAGGGTCAAGTTGGCCTTCTAGAATGTGTTAGGAAATGCTCCATCTTCCTCAACTTTAAGGAATAGTTTGAGAAGGATACGTATTAAATCTTCTTTGAACATTTGGTAGAATTCTCCAGAGAAGCCGTCTGGTTCTGGACTTTTATTTTTGGGGAGGTTTTCAATCACTGTTTCAATCTCTTTCCTTGTGATTGGTCTATTCAGATTCTCCATTTCTTCCTGGTTCAGTTTCGGAAGGTTGTAAGAGTATAAGAATTTATCCATTTCTTCTAGGTTGTCGAATTTGTTGACATAGAGTTTTTCATAGTATTCTCTTATAATATTTTGTATTTGTGTGGTATCCGTTGTTGTTTCTCTTCTTTCATTTCTGATTTTATTTATTTGAGTCTTCTGTATTTTTTTCTTAGTGAGCCTGCCTAAGAGTTTGTCAATTTTGTTTATTTTCTTGAGGAACCAGCTCTTTCTTTCATTGATCCTTTCTACTGCCTTTTTTGTTTCTATTTCATTTATTTCTGCTGTAATTTTTGTTATTTCTCTCCTTCTACTGACTTTGGGCTTTCTCTCTCCTTTTCTATCTGAAGCATTTCTATATTCCTATCCTCCAAACTGTGAATTCTGTGCTCCATATTATCAGCCCTACTGTTCAGGGAGTCCAGATTTTTTTCCTCTCCTCCATTGTGTTTTTCATCTCCAATATTTCTAATTGGTTCTTCTTTATAGTATCAAGCTCTTTTGTGGCATAGCTCCTGAACTTGTTGAGTTGTCTATCTGTATTCTCTTTTAACTCATTGAATTTTTTAATGATAGATATTTTGAATTCTTTTTCATTTAAGTTATAGATTTCTGTGTCTTCAGGATTGTTTTCTGGGTCCTTGTCATTTTCCTTCTGTTCTGGAGATTTAATATATTTTTCATACTACTTGATGGCATGGATTTGTGCTTCCACACAGAGATAGAGTTTGGTTACTGCTTCCGCTTGCTCCACTGGGGAGGAGGGGGTAGCAGCTGCGTAATCTGCACTGACCAAGATCCCTGTCAGCTGTTCCTGACTGATCCTGGGCCCCTCCTTGGGATCATAGTGGCTTTGTGGGATCTCCCATCAGCTGTGGGAACAATCACATTGGGGCTTCAGGTTGCTGGTGCCTACTCCCACAGACTCAACTAGACATGCTCCCTCCTTAGGGTCTGCAGGGGTTTTATGGGCTTTTGTGCCAGATGAGAACTGGTTCACCCAGATTCTCAGCTCTGCCACTCTCTGGTCCTGCTGGACCTCACTTGCCCACTTTGAGTTGCAGCAGAGCTATGGGCCTCTAAGGCAGCCAGTGGTTAGCTCATCTGGCCACACCACTTCTTCTCTTAGGGCGTCCAGCCTTTGTGTTTGGTGGGCGGGGCCTCTCCTCTAAGGTTGATTAGAGACTCTCCCTGGGGCTGCTGTGGGACCATGGATTGTCCCCCTGGACCAAGGAGCAGTCACGCTGGGGCTCTGGATTGTCCCCACCCACTTGCATGATACCACTGGATCTCACTTGAACCCTTGGGACTGCAGCAGAGCTGTGGGTGTTTAATGAAGCTGAGTGGCAGCTCCCCTGGCTGAACCACTCCTGCTCCAAGGTCTCCCAGACTTTGTGCTTGGTGGACAGAGCCTCTGCACTAGGGCCAACCAGAGACTCTCCCTGTGCCACTTGGGATGGTGGAATTCCCATTGGACCAAGGACCATTCACACTGGGGGCTCCTGATTGTCACTGGCCACTCACACAGTCCTGCTGGACCTCACTTGCCCCCTCGGGGCCGCAGCAGAGCTGTGGGTGTTTAATGCAGCCAGCCGATAACTCCCCAGGCTGAGCCACTCCTATCCAAAGGTCTCCCAGCCTTTGTGCTTGGTGGGTGGGGCTTCTCCACTAGGGCCGACCAGAGAGTCTCCATGTGGCTGTGGTGGGACTGTGGATTTTCCCACTCATCCACAGGGTAATCACAGGTAGCTTAGGGCTGTAGTCACCTGTTTCCACAGTCACGCCAATGTGCACGCCCACCCTCAGGGCTGTGGTGGTGTCATGAGCATGTCAGCTGGGAGAGAGTCACTTGCAGTTACTAGACTTTCTGGAGGCTGGAGAGTTTTCACCTATCTCCACCTCCTCCGCAAGGGTAGTCCATCCACTTTCGTATGTATAGAAGCGTGGGTCTCTCAGGTATCCTGAGGTACTGTGTGAACATCCTCTATCAATGATTGTCCATTTAGTTGTAGTTCAAAGGAGGAGAGACAAAGAAAACTGCTCACTCCACCATGTTGCTGACATCACTCCAGCAATGCATATTTTTTAATAATAAACATTTGCGACAGCTTTACATATTTTATTTTATATGGTGTCACATAATGCAAGAGGCTTCCTGGTGATAGTTTGGTGAGAGAACTTTGAAATTTGACAATGATCTCACTTTGACCAATAGGGAGGGTACATCTGTGGTTTTTGCTGTTGATTAATATAAATATTCTTCCAGGTCTCAAGTCAATGTTTCACTAGTTAAACATTTAAATTTCAAGATATGTCAAGTTTTCCACGTATTATCTTTGTTCCTAAGTAATCTACCTGGTTCACTATTTCCTTTTCTTTCTTTTTCTTTTTCTTTTTTTTTGAGGAAGATTAGCCCTGAGCTAACTACTGCCAGTCCTCCTCTTTTTTGCTGAGGAAGGCTGGCCCTGAGCTAACATCCATGCCAACCTTCCTCTACTTTATATGTGGGATGCCCAGCACAGCATGGCATGCCAAACAGTGCCTTGTCTGCACTCAGGATTCGAACCGGTGAACCCCAGGCCACTGAGAAGCAGAACATGCGCACTTAACTGCTGTGCCATGGGGCCAGCCCCTGGTTCACTATTTCTTAGGTTTGGACAGAAGACGCTGTTCAGATGGTCTTTGCTCCAGTTCACCATTGCTGACACCTGTGCAGCCTTTGCTCCCACCTTCCTCATTTAGTGCTCATTATGCTTCTTGGGAGGGATCTGTAACATGACTATTATTGCAAACTGTTTCACTATCTGTAAGTTAATATTTCGAGCTTTTATTGTCTCCATGCCTTTAATTGACCTTGAAATTGCCCTTTATCTGAAATATAATTATCTTTGTATCCTTCCCATGTCAGAGTGGACAGTGAAACTGGCTCAACACGAGGTTGACATACAGGAAGCCACATTGTAGAAAAGAGACCATGTTATAACTTTGAATGACCTCTGACTAATTGACCCAGCTGGATTTGCATCCTCCAGGAGATCCACCTGTTCTGTGGATTTTATGACCCCTGCTAGTGCATATACCTCCCAGCTGCGATAAGATGATAACTTCATTCTTTTGAGTTCCTTAGGAATGTGATGACCCCCCCAAACAGAGAGTCTATACTGATAGTCATGATCAATGAAAAATGAAAGATCTGGTGTGGCAACTCCCAGTCTGTAACACCAGAGGATCAACTTTCCTAACTCCCTCCCCTATAACTCACTGGCCTATATAACTAGTTCAAGATTCTGTGCCCCCATTAAGATGGTTCTTTTGGACATTAGTCAGCCATCTTCCCTCTTGCTAGCAAGCTGCAATAAAGCGCCCTTTCTCTGCCACCATCTTGCCTCTTGATGATTGACTTTTGTCTCACAGTGAGCAGATTGTGCCCTTTGTGTTCTAACAACAGTGCCCAAATGGATAGCTATGGTATCTGGACTAATAAAAGAGTTCTGCGTTATTGGACAGATACTCCTGGGAGGACTGGCTATTGCCATTCGATACTGGCATACACTACAACTGAAATTGTCTATACCCTTATTTGTCCTCTTATTGCTCTCCAGGTATGGACAATCTCCAGATTAGTTGCCTATAAGGGAGGCTGTGGTGAGAACAGAGAGTAGAATTCTGACTCTTGGGTTCTGTTTGTTCCCCAGCCTGGTCTCATTAGTCCCCACTGTGACACTTCAGAAAAAAAAAATGAAGAATAGACTGACATGATACGTAGGAGACTGGCATTTTTTACTAATCATTGTTGCATAGTAGACACAGAATTATTATGAAATCATTTTTCTTAATAGAAGATAACAGCCACTTATTTATGAAGCAAATATACTATATTATTTTTTTTGACTTTATAAAGCACTGTGTGATGAAAATGATTTGAGGGCTTTTTGTAATTGTAAATAAGATGGGATAAAAGCAAAGGAAAACAAATTTATCTCCATTAATATTTGAAATTAGGTGTAGCCGCCCCTGACACAGGAAGGGTTAATAATCACTGGAAAAAGCTTGCCAACAAACTGTGATCCGGAGGTGAGAAGGCCGGTTAGCCAATGACGGGTAAGACCCCTGGGGGGGGGCGGGCAACCTAAGACAGGCGGTGGCCACCCAGGGGCACAGATGGAGAAACGATATCGATATCGGGAGCAGGAGGGACTGTTGCCTGAGAGACCTTGCCTGCTGCGAGATAAAAATATACGAGCACAGCAATAACATGCTAATATCAAAACAGACACTGAGGGAGGGCTCCTTGAGAAATCACTGAGAATTCTTGGCATTCACTAATTATTTCATCCAGAACACCTGTGTATGTCTAACAGATGTAAGCTATGTATATATTGAAACGCTGGTTACAATAAACTCAGAGTGGCCATCAGCCCTCTCCACATCTATCCTGATGTGTACATTGGATTGCAACACCAACATTAGTAAAGCATATTTTCTCTAGTACTAAGAATTGGCAGGGGGGGGCGACTTCCTCAAAAATGACAGAATAGGACCTCCAAAAATCAGTTGATCCATAATAGCAAAGAAAAAAACATGGCATAAATTGTTAGAATAAACTTTTCCAGAACTCTAAAAAGGAACTAAAGACTTGCAGGAATTCAAGAAATGTTTTGTTAAAGAAAAATGAAGAAAATCCAATAAGAATAGTGAATGTTAGTGAATAGTGAATGTTAAGGTGTTTTAACATATGCTAGTCCCATTTCCTACTCCACAGCTATGCTGCAGCCTTGAAAAATGATGACTTACATTCTTAGCAAAAGAGAGAGAAGAAAAAAGCTTAAGTTATTCCAAAGCTTCATTCACAAAGAACTCTCACTATTTGATCTGCCTGTGGTTTCCCTAAGATCCCATTTGGAAATCAGTCTGGTTTTGACTGACATGAAAGGCCTCTCCTCGTGGAGCAATTGTAACAAATATTTACTGGCAAGCGTTTTGAGATTATGGGTTGGCTGAGTTGATGGATAACAATTTGGGAAACAATAGGAATAGGGAACAATAAGGAAGCTAACAAAAAAAGCTGAAATGAGAAGCTGAAGAGCAAAATATCCACAGTGGTGGGGCTGGCCCCGTGGCCAAGTGGTTAAGTTCATGCGCTCTGCTTCGGTGGCCCAGGGTTTCACCAGTCCAAATCCTGGGTGTGGACACGGCACCACTCATCAAGCCATGCTGAGGCGGCATCCCACATGCCACAACTAGAAGGACCCACAACTAAAAATACACATCTATATACCAGGGGGCTTTGGGGAGAAAAATGAAAAATAAAATCTTTAAAAAAAAAAATCCATAGTAGCTTTGAAAACTCCGAACTATTTCTTAGTCTCTACAAGGTGATGTGCATGTGTAGGGCTCTGTGCATACTCATGAAAGTCTAGGGGATGCCCTAAGCTCTTTCTTCTGGATGACCTGGAAGCTCTGTACAAGTCGTAAGTGAAGGCAGACTCAGAGGTCTGACTGCCAGACTGCGTGCTGAAGGTATGCCCCAACACACATTCAGAGTCTCTCAGAAAAGTCTCAGATATTTATTGGTTGTGGTCCATTAACTCATTAACTGACCACTGAGTTAACTAAGTATAGAGTTCAGTGGCCACAAGTGAAAAAGGATACGGATTATACAGAATTTGCTCACAAAAAGCAATGAAGCAAACAAACCACAACAAGCAGCCACAACAACAACAAACACTAGGAAAGGGGGAAGAATCTAATTTCCAGTGTTGCCACATTATATTATTTAAAAGATCCAGTTTTCAAGAAAAGTTCTGAGACATGCCAAAGAACAAGAATGTATGATTGCTATACAGGAAAAAAAAAGCAATGAATATAAACTGTACCTGAGGAAACCCAGATGTTGGCTTATTAGATGAAGGCTTAAATCTGCTGCATTAAATATTCTCAAGACTTAAAATAAAATGTCCGGAAAAATTGAAGAATTAAAGAAAATTATGAGAAAGGTGTCTCACCAAACAGAGCATATGCGTGAAGAGGGAAATTATAAAAAGAACAAAATACAAATTCTGGAGTTGAAATGTACAGTAACTGAATTAAAGAATTCAGTAGAGGGTCTCAACAGCAGAGTTGAGCTGGCAGAAAATAAGCAATGAATTTAAAGAGGGATCAATTGAGATTATCCAGTTCAAGAAACTTAAAAAAAAAGAATTTAAGAAAATGAGTAGAGTCTCAGACGCCTGTGGGACTCTATCAGGTGCACCAACATATGCATAATGAAAGTCCCAGAAGAGGAGAGCAGAGCAAAGTGTGGAAATATATTTTCAGAAATAATGGCTGAGTGATTTCAGTAAGATAGAAGAATAGGAAGACCCAGTCCTTACCCACCTAAGATAAGTGCTAATTTGACAGCAATATTTAGGCCACAATACCTATATGAGAGGTCCAGAATGCACTTAAATGTTTGCAGCACCCCAGACCACCAGAAAACTTAGACAAGAACAATGAAACAGATAAGAAGAGTGATTTCACTCAAAGCCACCAGAGATCAGCACTCAGAGAGATCACCTCAGCCTGTGGTTTCTCCCTCAAGGGAAAGAGAAATGGGAGTGTGCGTTGAACATCCCAGCCTTTCAGGGCACTGCCTCACCTCACATGAATCACCAACAGAGAGTGTTCCACATGCTTTCATAAATCATAAATGAGAAAAATATCACAGAAAATCTTTCCCAGACAAACAAATGCTGAAGGAGTTCATTGTCACTAGACCTGCCTTACAAGAAATATTGAAAGGAGTGTTCCTATCTGAAACAAAAGGACAAAGGTATACAAACACAACGTGGTTCAGACAGCTAGGGGCAGATAAGAATAAAGAAAAGTGGTGGTGGATTATTGCTGTTGGTACAGCTATGAGAGATTGGGAGGAGGTATATAATTCTGAGACATCTCCCATGAGAGGAAGGTAAAAGATAGAGTATGCACATACATAGAAAATGTTTAAGAGGCTCCCAGAATCTCTAGCTAGACTGATTAGTAAAGACATTTCCTTGTGGAAGTCAGTCCATACAGATTGCTGCAATGAATACAAAGGATAATGGAAATATGGCACAATCAAAGGAATAAAAACATCTACAGTAACTGAAACTAAAGAAATTGAAATCTGTGAATTTCCTAAAAAAGAATTCAAAATAACCATCTTAAAGAAGCTCAATGAGTAAAGATGTCCTATTACTCACATATAGACGACAAAATGAAGTGAGGAAAACAATACATGAACAAAATGAGAATACCAACAAAGAGAAAATAAGACAAAGAGAGATTGAAATAAGAATTTTGGAGCTGAAAAGTACAGTAACCGAAATGAAAAATTCAACAAAGAGCCTCAACATCAGGCTTGACAAACTGGAAGAAAATATCAGCAAACACAAACACAAGCTACTTGAAATTATCCTTTCAGATGAAAAGAAGAAATTCTATGAGAAATATCTGACTCAATTAGGAAAAGCAACATAAGAATAATAGGTATTCATGAAGAAGAGAGGGAGAAAGGAGAGAGAGCTTATTCAAAGAGATAATGGCTGAAAACTTCCCAAACCTGGGGAGGGAACTGGGTATACAAGTACATGATGCTAATAGAACTTGTAATAATCTCAATGCAAAAAGACCTTCTCCAAGGCACATTATATTAAAACTGTCAAAAATCAATGACAAAGAAAAAAATGTTAAAAGTAGCCAGGGAGAAGAAAATAACTTACAAAGGAATCCCCACCGGGCTATCAGTGGATTTCTCAGCAGAAACTCTACAGGCTAGGAAAGAGTGGAATTATATACTCAAAATACTGAAAGACAAAACCACCAGTCAAGAATAGTCTATCCAGCAAAGGCATCCTTCAGATACGAAGGAGAAATAAAAGCTTTCCCATATAAACAAAAGCTGAGGGAGTTCATTGTCCCCAGACATGCCTTACAAGAAATATTAAAAGGAGAGCTCCTACCTGAAACAAAAGGACAAAGGTATACAAAGCTTTGAGCAAGGTGGTAAATAGAATAAAAAAATTGCAACTCTGTATCAGAATAGGTTTGTAAACACTTAATTATAACATAAAAGATAAAGAGAACAAAAGCATCAAATATAACTATAACCACTTCAATTTGGTCACAAACTGACAACGCAAAAAAAGGATAACTTTTGACAACAAAAACACGGAAGTGTAAGAGGAGATGGACGACAGCACCTGCATAAGCTACTGGAGATAAGACGTTGCCAAAAGAAAAGGGACTATCTCATCTATGAGATCTTTTATATAAACCTCATGATATCCACAATACAAAAAATCAGAGCAGAGTCACAATCATAAATAAGAGAAAAATATCACAGGAAACCACCAAACTGAAATGACAAAAATATAAAGAAAAATAAACTGGAAATATAGAATAACCAGAAACCAAGAGATAAAATGGCTGTATCAAGCCCTCATATATCAACAATCACTCTGAAGGCAAGTGAATTGAATTCACCAATCAAAAGACACAGAAGGGCCTGATGGATTAAAAAACAAGACCAGCAACATGTTGCCTGCAAGAAACACATCTCACCTCTAAAGACAAACATAGCCTGAGAGTGAAGGGATGGAAGATGATACCCTAAGTAAATGGCAACCAAAAGACAGTGGGTGTAACTATACTTATATCAGACAAAATAGACTTCAAGATGAAAAAGATAACAAGAAACAAAGATGAGCATTATATAATGATAAAAAGGACATTCCACCAAGAAGACATAACACTTATTAATATATATGCACCTATCACAAGAGCACCAAAGTATATAAAGCAACTATTAATGGACCTAAAGGGAGAAATTGTGCTGGGAAAAGTGGACAGCCATATGCAAAGGAATGAAATTGGACCACTCTCTTTCATGATACACAAAAATTAACTCAAAATGGATCAAAGATTTGAACATGAAAAGGTGTTTAGGGGCTGGCCCCGTGGCCAAGTGGTTAAGTTCTCGTGCTCTGCTGCAGGCGGCCCAGTGTTTCGTTGGTTCGAATCCTGGGCACGGACATGGCACTGCTCATCAAACCACGCTGAGGCAGCGTCCCACATGCCACAACTAGAAGGATCCACAACTAAAAATACACAACTATGTACTGGGGGGCTTTGGGGAGAAAAAGGAAAAAAATAAAATCTTTAAAAAAAAAAGATGTTTAACATCAGTAATCATCAGGGAAATGCAAATCAAAACCACAATGAGATATCACCCTACATCTGTTAGAATGGCTATTGTCAAAAAGAAGAAGGGAGGAGGAGGAGGAGGAGGAGGTGGAGGAGGAGAAAGATAACTCAAATTACTAAAACCAGGAATTAAATAGGAGGCATTATTTCTGGCTTTACAGAAATGAAAAGGATTAAGGAAGTACTATGAAAAATTATATGCCAGAAATTTGATAACCTAGATGGACAAATTCCTAAAAAAACAAAAAGGAGCAAAGAAGGCTAAAAAGAAAATCTGAATAAACCTGTACAAGTAAAAAGATTGAATTAGTAATCAACTACTTGCCACAAAGAAAAGTCCAGGACCAGATGGTTTCACTGGCGAATTGTAAAAAATGCTTAAAGAAGAATTAATACCAAAGTTTCACAAACTTTCTCCGAAAAGAGGAGGAAGGAACACTTCCTAACTCAATCACTGAGGCCAGCATTACCCTCATACAAAAACGAGGTAAAGAAATAACAATAAAAGATAACAACAGACCAGTATCCCTTATGAATATTAAGGCAATAATAATAATAAAAAAATACAGCAAACCAAATCCAGCAATATGTGAGAAGGATTATACACCCAAGACCAAGTAAGATTTAACCTAGGAATGAAAGATTATTTTAACATTCAGAAATCAAGTAACACATCTCTCACAGAGTGGCTGTGCCAATAAATTTTGAAGAATGAATAAATAAAACAGGAAAGAATTAATAGAAGAAATGCCCAAAGTATTGCTCAGTTAATGATATATATGAGGAAGTTCTTGATGAACAAATTAGTTATTGTAAGATATAGTACAAGGAATACCAGGGACAACATTTTGTCCTAGTGGTTAATACAATTTGTCTTCTTTGAAATCATCTTAAAAAAGTAAATTGTGATTTTAATTTCTAAATGACAAGAAATTGAAACACCATACATACTATTGGAAGGAAGACAGAGGTTTCATAGAAGTGCACAATAAACTAACAAAGCTCAATATTATGGCTCAAGAAAACATATGGTTATAGTGTCATACCTGAAACAAATTGTCAACTTTATCCTGACATGTTAAGGATCTTTATATTTGAAAATATATAGTAACTTGCACATATGAGGCATTTGTTCCTCGCACAAGCAGATTATAGAGTTCTTAAAATTTTTTCAAATGTAATCAAATGTATAGGGTTATACTGTCAAAAATATACGTTTATTGGAGCTGGCCCAGTGGAGTAGCAGTTAAATTCATGTGCTCTGCTTCAGCATCCTGGGGTTCGCTGGTTTGGATCCTGGGTGTGGATCTATGCACTGCTCATCAAACCATGCTGTGGCAGGCGTCCCATGTATAAAGTAGAGGAAGATGGGTACGGATGTTAGCTCAGGGCCAATCTTCCTCAGCAAAAAGAGGAGGATTGGCGGTGGATGTTAGCTCAGGGCTAATCTTCCTTAAAAGATAAATACATTTATCAGAGTGAGAGAGTATGCTCCCTAAGCGCCTTGAGCTGGAATCTCTGATATCTTTCTACATCACAACTCTCTGCTGACTTGTCAGTATCTTCTCTGCTGGATTATGGCCTCTTTGTGTCTAGAAAACATGTCTAATCTGCTTTTTTATCACCAGCAATCATCTCAATGACTAGATCATAAGGAGGGAAGTCTGTAAATATTTGTGAAATAAACGATAGATTGAATTAGCAAAACGATATCACATAATGTAAAACATCGTATCAATATAATAAGGAACAAAGGCACATGAGCATACCAATAAATGCATTAAAAGCACTTGACAAAATGCAACATCTTTTATTAGACTGATGGAGACTCAAACTTTATACAGTAATGTACTCTGTTGTTATTTTTTATTGATGTAAAATTGGTATATAATATTATATGTTTCAGGTGTATGACATTATAATTTGATATTTGTATATACTACAAACTGATCCCCACTATAAGTCTAGTTACCATTCAGCAGCAGCCAATTGACCTCTTTTCCTGTTTCACCTCCCCAGTGCCCTTCCCCTCTAGTAAACACCAATCTTTTCTCTGTGTCTGTGAGTTTGTTTTTGTCTTGCTTTGTTTGTTCATTTGTTTTGCTTTTTAGATTCCACACATAAGTGAAATCCCATGGTATTTGTCTTTCTCTGACTTATTTCACTTAGCATAATACCATCAAGTTCCATCTATGTTGTCACAAATGGTAAAATTTCCTTCATTTTTATGGCTGAGTATTCCATTGTATATATATATATATACCACATCTTTTTTACTCATTCATTTGACAATAGACTAGGTTGTTTCCATATCTTGGCTATTGTAAATAATGCTGCAATGAAAATGGGGATGCATATATCTTTTTGAATTAGCATTTTTATATTCTTTGAATAAATACCTAGGAGTCAAATAGCTGGATCACATGATAATTTTATTTTTAACTTTTTGAGGAATCTCCATACTGTTTTCCATAGAGGCTGAACCAATTTACATTCCTCAGCAGCGTACAAGAATTCCCTTTTCTTCACATACTCTCCAACACTGTTACTTCTTGCCTTTTTGATAATAACTACTCTAACAGGTGTGAGGTGAATCTCATTTTGGTTTTTATTTGCATTTCCCTGATAATTAGTGATGTTGAACATCTTTTCATGAGCCCATTGGCCATATTTACATCTTCTTTGGAAAAATGTCTATTCAGGTCCTCTGCCCAATTTTTAATCAGGTTGTTTTCTTGTTGTTGAGTTGTCCAAGTTTTTTATTTATTATAGATGTTAGCTCATTGAATATATGATATGCAGATATCCTTTTACATTGAAGAGGTTACCTTTTCATTTTGTCAATGGTTTCTTTTAATGTTCAGAAGCTTTTTAGTTTGATGTAGTCCCATTTGTTTATTTTTCCTTTTGTTTCCCTTGCCTTTGGAGTCAGCTCCAAAAACAAAAACATTGCTAAGACCAATGTCAACGCTTTCTTCTAGGAATTTTATTGTTTCAGGTATTACGTTCAAGTCTTTAATCCATTTTGAGTTAATTGTTGTGTATGGTATAAGAACGTGGTCTAGTTTCATTCTTTTACATGTGACTGTCCAGTTTTCTCAACATCATTTTTTGGACACACTATCCTTTCCCTACTGTATATTCTTGGCTCCTTTGTTGTAAATTAATTGTCCACGTGTGTGTTTATTTCTGGGTTCTCTAATCTCTTCCATTGATCTGTGTGTCTATTTTTAGGCCAATACCTGTCAATGCAAAATAACCAATAGCCATTCTATAGATAAGAGAGATGAGGTGAGTTTACTTGAGCCTGAGTCAGAGCGGCCATCCCTTAGCAGTCTGTTCCAGCTGTTTTGAAAAATATGCTACCAGCCTGGGGGTATTTCCCAAGCATTGTGTTAGTATTCTTGGGCTGATGTCTTGTCTCTCATGTACATAGAGGCTAAATGGCTTTGCAAGGTCAGAGAGGCCCAAATCAGGGGCTCATACCAGTTTGGCCTTTATATCATCAAATGACAATTGGTATTCTTTAGTCCATTCTAAAGGCTCTGAATCCAGCCCTTTTATAGCCTCATACAAGGGTTTGACAATTAAGCCATAATTTGGAATCTGAATGTGACAAAGACCTGCCATGCCCAAAATCTTTCACAATTGATGTTGGGTCCTTGGGGGAGCAAGACAGGCTATAGCCTTCTTCTGATCTGGCACTAATTCTCCTTGTCCTTTAGAAATTGCAAAACCCAAATATGTCATCTTCTGTTTACATATTTGGGCCTTTCTCTGAGAAACTGTGTATCCATAGTCAGCCAAATAGTTGAAGGTTTTTATGGTATTCTGCAGGCATAATTCGTAAGTGGGGCTTACAAGCAAGCAAGAGGTCATCAACATACTGTAATAATAGAGCATCATCTACTTTGAGGCCTCTTAAGTCTTTTGCTAATACCTCTCTGAATGTGGTGGGGGAATTTTTAAAGCCTTGAAGGAGGGAGTACTATCCAACAATATTGTTGTGTGCTCTGAGTATCTGGATCTCACCATTCAAAGGCAAACAACACTTGAGCTTCTTTAGCCAGAGGAACATGGAAAAAGGCATCCTCCAGATCCAGGACAGTAAACCATTCACAATGCTCTGGTATGTTAGTTAACAAAGTATATGGGCTGGGCACTACTGGGTGCAAATCTTGCACCACCTCACTGATGGCCCAAAAATCCTGAACAAATCTATCCTCATCAGAGTTAGGTCTTTTAAATGGCAGTATAGGGGTATTGTAAGGTGACTGGCAAGGCTGAATAAGTTCTGCCTGTAAAAATCTTTCAAAGATGGGTTGGATTCCCTCTAGGTTTCCTGTTTTAATAGATACTGTTTGAGATTAGATTTGGCCTTCTATTGCTTAAGAGGAATTTCCACTGGTATTGTGTTTCCACCTTTCCAGGATTCCTGTCTGCCTACACTTTGGGCCTTACCTGGTCGTAGAGCTTAGGAGGCAACAGTTCAACGTCTGGTTATCAGAAGTCCAACAAGGCCATCTATAATCTCAAAGAATGTTCTAGAGAGACTTGAATGTTCAGTTTATCAGGAGAAAAAGTGAGGAGCATTTAATTTACACAATAATTCTCATCCCAAAAGAGGTATTGATGATGAGGATTTTAGGCTGGTTACTTTTAAAAACTGCAGGTGAGAAGGAGGCTCTGAGGAGTGGAATTTACTTGGCCTTTGATGAGAGACATTTGCATTTGTGAAGGAAGTCTCCATCTGTGGGGAGTGTCTCCCTCTCTGCCCAGGAGGAAGGCAGGATGGTCTTATCTCTGGAAACTCTTAATGGGGAAGGCAAGGACTTAAGTTGTTTACTGTCTGGCAACCTCATGTAACTAACCCTCCCACCCCCTACAACATCCTCCTTTGTCTTTAGGTGAAGATAATATTTAAGCGGTGGCCTCTGCCATTTACTTAATCCAGTTTGATTCTTATCTAAAAGTTATAGGACCACCCAATAACCAGACCCCACCTGCCCTGATACCATTTTAACAACTTTTTTTTTAACATATTCTTTCCTTTGTCTTGTAAAGAGGTACCTCACATACCTATGCCTTAAATTTAGCCCTACTCTCAACCCATGTTTGCAGTAGTGGTGGCAGCAGCAGCTCCTGCCTGTGGGTCCTGTCCCCATGCAGCAGCTCTGACTGCCCATGGTCCTGTCCCCATGCTATTCCATACTATTCTCTAAATAAAAGAGCACTACTGCCAGACCTTGAGAGTCCAAGAAATCTTTCTTTCGACTCCTCGGCTCACTGAGTCCGCATCATTGGATACTCAGGCATGTATAAAAAACTGTGTTTGAGAGTTTGATTTCCTATGTGACATTCTAAAGTCTGTATGAAAGCATGATTTTGCACCTCACCAGATACTCCTGTAATTGGGGTCACCCTAGATGTCTTCTTAGTCAGTTGGTGTTCAACACTGAATATGTGGCTCTAGTGTCCACCAGGAAATCAACCAATTTATTCCCCACTGTCAGTTGTACTTGGGGCTTCTGTGGGGATATTAGGATAGGGTGACTCAGAAACTCTGGAGCCCCTGTGTCCCATCGCCTCATCTGAATAACTGTCTTTCTCAACCATCTGGGCAGCCCCTTTGTCAGGCGTCTTTTCTTTTTTCTTTTTAGGGCATTCATTTTTCCAGGGTCCTTCTTCCTTGCAGTAAGCACATTGATTTTTTTCTCAAGGGCTGCCTGTTGCTACCCCCGTGGCGTCATCCTCCCTTTTTTCTCTCCAAACTTATGACTGCTCAGGGCCGCTGTGAGGAGAGTAGCACTTCTCTTTGCATCCTCCTGCTTGGTCTTCCATTCCTGGTTGTTATATACTTTAAAAGCAATATCAACCAACTGGGAAGGATTTGTTCCTAAAGCCCTATCTAATTTTTGTAGCTTTCTCTGACTATCAGGAGCACTTTGCCCCATAAAAGTCATGTTAACCATTCGCAGTTTCTTAGGGACCTCTGGATCAGCATCCATATATCATCGGTATGCTGACATATTCTCTCTAGAAATTCAGAAGGGTCCTAATCTGGCTTTGGATGAATTCCCTGAACTTTATTTAGGCTTTTCTGTTTGGGGACCCCATCCCTTAAACCTGCCAGAATATACCTTTTATAGTGTTCCAGCCTAATGCTCCTAGCTACATCATTTGGGTCCCAAGCAGGCTGAATGATAGGCATTGCTGAGTTAGCATCTGGAGTACCATTAGAATCCACTAGATGGAGCCTATGGGCTTTGTCAATGACCATTTGCTTCTTACCTCCTGTCAAGAGCATGTTCATAAAGACATATATATCTGCCCAAGATGGGTGGTAAGTGGTGAAAACAGAGAGAACAGCTCAGTCATTCAGGAGGGGTCCTCTCAATAAGCTGGGTTATTGTTTTTCCAGTTGAACAAATCAAAAGTGGAAAAGGGATTATGCATCCAAATAAAACAAGCCAGTTGGCTCTGTCCATTCATACCCACAAGGTGTTGCCACAAGGGAAATGGCCCAGCCCCAGGTGGCTCCCTGACCAAATTGAGTGCCTTGCCTTGTTTGGAAGGTGAAACCCACTGGTGACAGTTTCCTGCATCCACTATACCCAAAGCAGGAGAAGGTGGAGGAGGGGCCACAGAAGGTGGCCCCCATAGTCCTTGTCCTCTGACTGGTGGGTTAAGTGTTTGTAATATTGTGATATCATCCTCCTAATTGTTGTCCCCAGCTTTCAGGACACAGCAGACTTTTCCTTGTGACCTGCTCCTCCCCACCATCACTAGGTCTTTTACTTCTCTCTGATCATTCTGATAAAGCAAAATAGAGGCCTGAACATAGGGTATTTCATCTTCTTTCCCCACCTTTTTACAAAATAATTCTAACTGTAAAATAGTATAGCAATTCAAAGATCCATTTGGAGTCCACTTCTTCCTGGATCCCAGAGAATACTGTGGCCATGTAGTGTCACAATAGAAAAACATCTTTCTCTCTGACGTGGGCTCATAGCTGTAATCAGCCCACTTAGACAAAAGGTGGCCCAATGGGTTCTTCTTAGGAGCTGATGGTGTTCCCTCCATACTACGGTATTTTACACAGAGACATGCACAAAAACATACAAACAAGACCCCAAAACCTAAAAGATGGGTTTACCTTAACAGATTCCGGGTAGTCCTTCAACTATTTCCCTTGCTAGTTGGTGCCCAGACCCTACAGGTCGAGATGTCCCAACAGGATTTCCCTTGCAAGAGAAAGGGGGTTTTGGTAGGCTGGCTGAGGTGACTTACTCTACTTCAGATGCAGACCTGCTGTTCCCACTTTCTGTTTCTATTCTATTGAAGAAGCTGTGAAGACACCTGGAGCATGAAGGGAGAGCAGAGGGGCCATTCCCTGGAAGAAAGTTTTCCAGGCAGCTGCTAGGACTTCCCTGGGGTGCGCCCCGAGGTCTGCTAGCCACAAGCAGGAGGCAAATCCTATCAGAGTCACTGAAAATTGTTACAGAGCAACAGGCTCATTCTCCTTGCTGCAAGACTAGCCAAAAAGTCATGGGGCAAGTCTGTAGAATAGAAAGGGTTTATTCATTTTTGCCAGCAAAGATGGAAGATAGTGAAATCATTTCCTAACACTAAGCATAGAATGACAGAATGGAAACGAAAAATAAGATACAAATATGCGCTGCCTATAGGAGACTCATTTAAGCTTTAAGGACACCAAGAGAGTGAAAGCAAAAAGACGGAAAAAGGTATTCCACGCAAACGGTAAACAAAGAAGAGCATGGATGGCTATTTATATTAGACAAATAGAGTTTAAGTCATAACCTCTCTAAAGAGACAAAAAATATAATTCCATAATGATAAAGGTGTCTATTCATCAAGAAAATAACGATTGTAAATATATATGCACCCAATGTTGAAACGCATAAACATATGAAATAAATATTAACATAATTAAAGGAAGAATTAAACAGTCGGGACTGGCCCCATGGCCGAGTGGTTAAGTTCGCGCGCTCCACTGCAGGCGGCCCAGTGTTTCGTTGGTTCGAATCCTGGGCGCGGACATGGCACTGCTCATCAAACCACGCTGAGGCAGCGTCCCACATACCACAACTAGAAGGACCCACAACGAAGAATATACAACTATGTACTGGGGGGCTTGGGGGAGAAAAAAGAAAAAATAAAATCTTAAAAAAAAAAAAGAATTAAACAGTAGTACAATAAGAGTAGAAGTCTTCAATATCCTGCTTTCAACAATGGATAGATCATCCAGACAGAAAATCAATAAGAAAATAGTGGACTTGAATGACACTATGTATCAAATGGACCCATAAGACATATACAGAATATTCCAACAAACAGCAGCAGAATACATATTTTATAAGCACAGACTGAATATTCTATAGGATAGATCATATTAGGCCACAAAAGAAATCTCAAAAAATGTTAAAAGATTGAAATCATATCAATTATCTTTTCCAACCATAATGATATGAAACTAGAAATCAATAAAGATTAAAGTAGGAAAATTCACAAATATGTGGAAATTAAACAACACACTCCTGAATGAGTAATGTGTCACAGAGGAAATCAAAAAGTATCTTGAGACAAATGAAAGTGTAAATACAACATACAAAAGTTACAGAATGCAGCAAAGTAGTTTTAAGATGGAAGTTTATAGCAATAAATTCCTATGTTAAGAAAAAAGAGAGTTCTCAAATAAACCACCTAACTTTACATCTCAAGGAACTATAAAAAGATGGACAAACTAAGCCTAAAGTTAGCAGAATGCAGGATATAACAAAGAGCAGAGTAGAAATAAATGAAATAGAAACTAGAAAAACAATAAAAAAAAGATCAACAGAACTAAGAGCTGATTTTTGAAAAGATTAATAAAACTTTAGCTACAAGAAAAAAAGAAGACTCAAATAAATAAAATCAGAAACGAAAGAGGAAGCATTAGAACTGATACCACCTAAATCTGAAGAGTCCTAAGGAACTATTATGAAGAATTATACACCAAGAAATTGGACAACCTAGAAGGAAAGGACAAATTCATAGAAACTTACAAGCTATCAAGACTGAGTCATGAAGAAATAGAAGATTTGAGCAGACCAATGACAAGTAAGGTGATTGAATCAGTAATTAAAAATCTGCCATCAAAAATTTCCCAGGATCAGGGGCTGGTCCCGTGGCCGAGTGGTTAAGTTCGCGTGCTCCGCTGCAGGCGGCCCAGTGTTTCGTTGGTTCGAATCCTGGGCGTGGACATGGCACTGCTCATCAAACCATGCTGAGGCAGCGTCCCACTTGCCACAACTAGAAGGACCCACAACAAAGAATATACAACTATGTACCGGGGGGCTTTGGGGAGAAAAAGGAAAAAAATAAAATCTTTAAAAAAAAAATTTCCCAGGATCAGATGGCTTCACTGGTGAATTCTACCAAACATTCAAAGAAGAATTAACACCATTTCTCAAACTATTCCAAAAGATTGAAAAGTAGAGAACACTTCCAAACTCATATAATGATACCAGAATTACCCAGGTGCCAGAGCCAGACAAAGACACTACAAGTCAATGATGAACATATGCAAAAATCCTCAACAAAATATAAGCAAACCAGATTCAACATCACATTAAAAGAATCATATATCATAATCAAATGGGATTTAAACTTGGGGTTCAAGGATTGTTCAACATATGCAAATCACATTAACAGAATTAAGAATTGAAATCATATGACCACTTCAACAGATACAGTGAAATTATTTGACAAAACTCAGCATCCTCTTGTGATAAAAACTATAAATAAATTAGGTGAAGAGGGAACTTACCTTAACACAGTAAAGGCCATATATGATAAGCCCACAGCTAACATCATACTCAGTGGTGAGGGCTGAAAAGTTTTCTCTAAGTTCAGGAGCAAGATAAAGATGCTCACTTTTGCCACTTCTGTTCAACCCAGTACTGGAAGTCCTAGCCAGAGTAATTCAAATCAACAAGAAAAAAAAGTACATACAACCTATGGAATGGGAGAAAATATTTGCAAACCATATGTCTGATGAGTTTATCTCCAATATATATAAGAAAATCAAACAGCTCAATAGCAATAATAATAATAATAATAAACTGGTTAAGAAATTAGTAAAGGGCCTAAGTAGACATTTCTCAAAAGAAGACCTATAAATGGACAGCAGGTATATGAAAAGGTGTTCATTGTCAGTAATCACCAGGAAAATACAAATTAAAACCACAATGAAATATCACTTCACACCTGTTTGAATGGCTATGATCAAAGAGATAAAAGACAAGAAGTGTTGGAGAGAATTTGAGGAAAAGGGAATCTTAATACAATGTTGGTAGAAATGTAAATTTGTACAGCCATCATGGAAAACAGTGTGGAGTTTCATAAAAAATGCAACTACCAGGGCCAGCCCTATGGCCGAGTGGTTCAGTTCACGTGCTCTGCTTCGGCAGCCCAGGGTTTCATCAGTCCTGGGCGTGGACATGGCACCGCTCATCAAGCCATGTGGAGGCAGCGTCCCACATAGGACAACCAGAAGGACCTACAACTAGTTTATACAGCTATGTACTGGGGGGCTTTGGGGAGAAGAAGAAAGAAAAAAAAGAAGATTGGCAAGAGATGTTAGCTCAGGTGCCAATCTTTAAAGAAAAAATGCAACTACCTTATGATCCTGCAATCCCATTTCTGGTTGCATATCCAAAGGAATTGAAATCAGTATCTTGAAGATGCGGGGAGTATGAAATTGGGAAGTGTAGGTCAAAGGTTAAAAAGTTTGTTTGCAAGACGAATTAAGCTGTAAAGATCTATCGTTCAGCATGGCAGCTACAGTTTATAATACTGTATTGTATACTTGTAATTTGCAAAGGATATAGATCTTAAGTGTCCTTACCACACACAAAAAACTGGTAATTATGTGAAGTGATGGATATGTTAATTAGCTTGATTGTGGTAAACATTTCACAATGTATGTGTATATCAAAACATCTCGTTGTACATCTTATATATATACAATTTTTGTCAATTATACCTCAATAAAGTTGGAAAAAGAATACTCATTATGTAACATTCTTTTATTTAAAATTTTTAAAATATAGTATGGATCATTTGAGACATACAAAAATAATAAAGTTATAGCATTAATAATAATAATGAATATTATAAACATCTACATGTTCACTTCCAAGATTAAGAAATCCAATCTAACTAAGACAATTGACGTTTTTAATCCTCCTTAGGCACATTCTCACCATTTTTTTCAAATGCTACCGGCATACCATTTTTTATAACTCCCAACACTTTCATTATAGCTTTCTACATTGGTATTTATCCCTAAGTAATATATGTTATTCTTTCATATTTATAAAATGTATGTATAAATTGTGTCATATTCTATGTTTTTCTAAAACATACTTTAAAAAAATTTTGACCATGATTCTTATCACAGTAATTCATGTTGAATAATCAGAACACAGAGGGTCATACAAAAATCATAATCCTCACCTCATATCTCCTCATCTTTCTTTTTAAACTTGCTCCATGGTTCTTTTCCTACCCCTAGAGGAAACCTCTGACAGGCCAAATAATGTATACTCTCCTCATTAAAGAAAAACCTCCCATCCTTTCACTCACAAGAACAAGCTCATTTTATTAATTAATGTGTTTTCCAGCCAAGTAAAAAAATTAGACCTCAGATCTTCACTCAGAGTTATAGCTTCTCTATCTCCCTAGTTCAGACCTGCCTTGGAAGGCTTGGGGGTTGAGAAGGCAACAGGGAAAGATATTGTTGACTCTTCCTCCATTTAGTCATGTTCTGCTTCCTCTTCACCCCTCTAACTTACAGGTCAGGTTTCTCAATTCCATGTACTCAGAGTTGGGGAAGGAGCTGAGTTAATGGGAAGGAAAAGTCTGAGCATTGGTAAATGTTGGAAGCTGGACTCAGTAGATGATCAAAGCAGACTTCTTTCCTTGGAGCACTTGTATGTAAATTCTCTAGTGGCTTCCACTGGAACCATTTGTCATGGCACTCCATTTCCTGTGACATAAGAAATGCATTTTTTTCTGGCTTCTGCATACATTTCCTCTCCAGGCCCTGCAAATTTGGTCATGTATTGTCCTATTCTTGGTAACTTTGCCCATCCCAAACCCTTTCCCCTTCCCTCTTCTCACACAGAAGTTAAAATGACCCAGAGCCACTCCTTCTTCCAGAGCCTAAACTAAACTATGAGCAAATTCATGCATCCTTGCTTACGTTACTGGAGGTATTCTTAGATGCCGGTCTCTTTATCTCTCTTCTGATGCTTCAGGCTAATAGCTAATTGCTTCTAGATCTTCGATTACTCAGAAAAGTCAGGCCACTCTACTCTTGAATCCAGGAAGCACATGTCAAACTCTTCCCTATAGTATCCTTGAAGTCTCACTCAGATGAAGTCAAGAAGAAGGTGTCCACACTGGGGACAAAGAAGAGAGACTCACACAATGCTGAACCTCTGCAAAGAAACTATTCCCTGATTTCCAACATCTACCCTATCTACCTTCAACCCTTCATACCCTCCAGTTGAGTGATGAGGTCAAATTTAATATTACTTCTTTGCGGGGGGGGGGGGGGTTATAACGTTCACTAGAATATGTGTGTCTTTGCCATCTCTTTTCTTGAGAGCTCAGTAAAAACAATATCAATAAACAGCTCATTTTAACATCATGTTCCACAATAATTTTATCTTCATTTAGGATCATTGCCCTAAAAATAAATGTTCTATGAACAAGATGGACCTTTTTCTGTAACACTGACCACAGGCCAGTTCTGTAACACTGACCCACCTGGGCCAATATTCTCATCAGTTGTAGGGCTTGTCTTAAAAATCTTAGGGAATGTGTCTTAGGTTCTATATCTTATGAAATATGTTTCTACTCCATTTACCACTGTAGATTGACAGCCACTCTACTCTTTTATGGCCTGTCTCTCAATCTGCAGCACTTGGGGAGCAATATTTTCCTCTTCCAGATTATCCTTGGAGCTGTCACCTTCACAGTCAGATGTAGTGTTCTTTTGACAATGAATCACAGGTCGTCAAATAAGCCAGATGTTGTTCTCGTCCCTGTTATGAATGCCCATTCTGGTCAACATCTTTTTGTCCCAAGGTGAGAGAGATAAGAGTTTGGGAAAGGAAGAGATTTCCCTCCATTCCTCAGGGATTACATTGGTCTTAGCTGCCTAATGCCACACTAATGGCATTTTCTGTCAAAAGCCAAAGGATTTCCTGAAGTCAATATGAGGGTTTAGAACTGATTCTGACAAAAAGTCATTAGCAGGACTTAGGCTCTTACAGAACAAATGTCAGCAAGGAGTGGGTCAGATACATGCTCATCTTCATCACATCCAAAATGAATCTGGACGTTAGTTCCAATTATTCCTCAAGTTTCTTTAGAAAAATAACTAACCACTTGCCCTTTGGCCAATCATACTTTCAACAACCATGGAAGGCCTGGGCCTTGCAATTATATCCCACAGTGGTGACAGAATGCTCTTATTTCCTCTGCCTAGGATTCTTAAACTGACTTTTAAGGGCTCTCTAACATGCCTACTTCCTCATCCTCATACCCACTACTTTACTGGCAATACTCAAATATGCAATGAGAGTTGAAACGTAATTTGATCCTTTCATTCAACGTTGAAGCTCTAACATCCTACAGTCTGCATTTCTCAGTTTATCAACCATTCTATCGTCTCTGGCATGTTGCTGTTTGTCTACCATATATTTCACACTTAGAATAGGATCTTTTTGTGGTTATTGGGGGTTGACAGATTCTTCAGCCAAGATTTCCTGACTCTCCCTGGTCTTCCTCTCCAGAAATGCAGACCCTGTGTGTGGCTCTAGCAATTTTGGGAATTGGAGCTGCTGCCACTTTCACTATTTATGTAATCCACCACAACAAACTCATTCCCACTGTGATCAGGTACATGAGCATCTGTCTGGTTTCAAAACAGGGCTTTCTGAACTAATTGACATTTATTGTGGGGATAGAACTGAGACTGCTTAGGTATCAGAAGAATGAATTGTAATAGGAATCAAGACAGCAACTGAGAGCCAACAATTATGAAAAATGACTTTATGTCCAGTATTGTGCCAAGTCCTTTCATGCGTCACTCATTTAATCTTAAGAACCACTCTACAGGATTGGTACTATGGGTATTCATATTTTAATAACGATAAAACTGAGGTTTAGAGCAGTTACCAACATGACACTGTCAATCAGAAAACAATAGAGGTAGAACTTAGGGCTTGCCATCAAAGCCCATGTGTTTAACAACTCTGCAGTATTGTCCCCCAGAATGAAGTGAAAATGATAAATAAGAACTTAACAAGTACAGATTTTTTCAAAATCTTCTTCCTGTTGTTATTTGCACCATAGGTCAATAGCTGGAGGAACCAATACAATGTTCAATAGACTTGGAAATCTCCCCATCTATATATGCAAGTTTGTCACTTACAAATATTACTTTCTACATACTGTGGGACACAAGTCCACTAAGCTTTCTGACACTATATATGAAGGATGCTGCCTCCTTCAGTTTCCAATAACATGTTCTTCATTTCCTTCTGTCCTCATCAGCAGCAACTTTAATATCTATATTTCTAACAACAGTCTGTTTATGACAATTTAGGAGTTCTCCAGAATTATATAGATTTTTCCTACCATGTTCTTCACTTCATTATAAATCCTACCATATGTATCATTAACATCCATATTTCAACTAACACTCTTCAAGGCAATCTAGGCTTTTTCTATGGTACTCCTCAAGATTCTTCCAACCTCTGCCTACTGCACAACTAAAGGCAAGAGTATTTTTAAAAAAATTGATAAGACACTAATTCAATATGAAGTGCAATATGCTAAGACATCTTACACTGATGCTGGTAAAAGTATGTGTGGAACACAAAAAGGATTAATTGGATAAATTTACAAAGCTGGTAAAACGGTATGATTGGTAATTTTATTGCTCTTCAGCAGGAACTTTGCAGTAAATATTTGAATCTATTGTGTGTTATTGAATTAGACTTTCTCTACCACATGCTAATTTTACTGTGGCTGATCTGTGGATTACCATGGTACACTTTTATTACAATTTTTTGAGCTCAGGGTCAAGATTGAAATTTTTCTAAATGTAGACAAAAACATCCTCTATTATCTAATATCGTATTGCTTAGGAAATTGCTTGTGCTGCAGACTTGATAATGTTTCTTAATTAATGTTTCTTAGTTCAACCTGAAATTACAAGGTGAAACATCACTCACAGGTAACTTTTATACTGTAATAAAAGTAGAGTCATCAAAATCATTTCCTGAAAGGGAATCTCTGTGGGCTGAACAGGACTCTGGAATGTAAGATGTTCCACAGGTGGTGAATTTCAAATTCAAGAATAAGAAACTCTAGTCTGCAGAATGAATTCTGAAGATTCTTTTTATCAACCTACCTTCTCCTATTATTGCCCTATGTATTCTTTAGCATCTAGCTTTTGAATATCCTGTAGGGCCACAAATGTTATTTTCCCTTTTACTATAATTGTGTACTTATTATTCTCTTGGTCAGACATTGGCTTTTTTCCAATTCTTCCAGTACTGCTTCATTGTCTCAAGATCCTTCCTTCAAGAGCAGATAAAAGTCCATTTCTACAAGGATCGCTTCCCAACCCCGTGGAATCTCCCTAGGATTCATTAAACATTTTCTCTTTAATTATCCCATAGCACATTGTGTATCTTCCTTAGGGTTATCTTATGACCTTGCAGTGTAATTATTTTTTTTATTATATCTTTTTGAGGAAGACTAGCCCTGAGCTAACATCTGCCGCCAATCCTCCTCTTTTTGCTGAGGAAGACTGGCTCTGAGCTAACATCCGTGCCCATCCTCCTCTACTTTATATGTAGGACACCTACCACAGCATGGCTTGCTAAGCAGTGCCATGTCCGCACCCGGGATTTGAACCAGTGAACCCTGGGCCACGGAAACAGAAGGTGCAAACTTAACTGCTGCACCACTGGGCTGGCCCCTGCAGTGTAATTATTTATGTAACTGTCTCTCATTAACAGCATTATGAGACCTTGAAACACTGGCCTCACATTTTATTTATAATTTATAAATAAATATACAATGTATTAATATATGGAAATATAAAACATTGTTTTATTTATAGCAATAGTGGAGAAGGTTAGTCCAAAATACTATTTGAATAACACAATATATCTGGTAAAATAAACTGCTACAGAAAAATGCTACTTCTTTCTTCCTTTTTGAAATTTCCTTATTCCAAAAGTCTTAAAGTCACTGTCACTGATAGGATTTGAGTCAAAGCAGAACTTCAGTTACCAAAAGTTATTGTTTATGCACAACATTCTACTTTGCTTTAATTTAACCAAGGATATTTTTGTTTAATTTTTAATGAAAAGTGAAGAACCTAACCAAGAAAAAGCCCTGATCTCTGCTCTTTGCTCAGGAACATCCCAAAGCAGTTTACTTTTGAGTCTCCAAACATCCCTTTTCTGAAAATAGTAGCAGATCTTTGAACAGGTGTATTTCAGGTTGTGTGCAGAACAGGTGTATTTCCACCTAACTTTCTATTGAGTTCTCAGGAGCCTCTAAGACTGCGTAGTCTTTTAATCAGCTTTACTTGTCACTAGCTGAAAGTCTCTTTCTCAAATAATCATATCTGTGACTTTATTGAAATTACCTAGGTGTCTAACCTCAAAAGATGGGGCATCTCATCCCACTGCCCTTCTGTATGGTGAGGCAGTGTCCACTGAGGAGAAAGTGACGTCACAATCAACAGGCACTTAGTGTGACACAGTGAGAAGAAATATTTTCTCTCTTTGAACTTATCCCTGTGGAGTCATTGTGCCTCGTCTTGAGGATCACCTGTTCAGCCTCAATGGCCTTTGAGGACCTCCTGGGTCAAGGTGGAAGCCTGGGGAGATGCCAGACCCTTCAGAAAGCTTTCTTTTGTATCTGCACCCTCATAGCATACCCTCATATTCTATTGGAGAACTTCACTGCAGTCATCCCTGGTCATGGCTGCTGGGTCCACATCCTTGACAATGATACTGTCTCTGTTAATGGCACTGAAATCCTCAGCCAAGACACTCTCCTGAGAATCTCCATCGCACTGGGCTCAAACATGAAGCCAGAGAATTTCAGTCACTTCATCCATTGACAGTTACTGCACCTAAAGGGGACCTTCTCTGAAACAAGTGAGCTGGACACAGACCCCTGGGTAGATGGCTGGTTTTATGACCAAAGCTCCTTCTCCTCTATCATTGTTACTGAGGTAAGAGGGCCCATATAAATCTTCTGCTTTTATGATCAAAGTGTTTAGGACTAACACAAAAACAGACTTGCTTTATACATTTAGTCCCCAGGTGGGTACTATAATCAGTCCTTTTTCATTTCTTCAGCAGATAGTAATCGGTTGTCTATATTATGACAGTCAAGAATATTGGAAGAAATGAATAAATTCTTAGAGTCATACAACCTTCCAAAACTGAATCAAGAAGAAATAGAAAATTTAGATAGGCCAATCACCAGTAAGGAGATTGAAAGAGTAATTCAAACCTCCAAAATAAAAAAAGAGTCCTGAACCAGATGTCTTCCCTGGTGAATTCACCAAACATTCAAAGAATACTTAATAGCTATCCATTTCAAACTCTTCCAAAAAAACTGAAGAGGAGGGGAAGCTTCCTAACTCATTCTACAAAGCCAAATTACTCTAATAACAAAACCAGACAAGGACAACATAAAAAAGAAAATTACAGGACAATATCACTGCTGAACATTGATAAAAATATCCTCAACAAAATACTAGCAAATCAAATACAACAATATATTATAAAGGTCATACACCAGATCAAGTGGGATTTATTCCAGGAATGTGAGGATGGTTCAACATCCACAAACCAACGTGATAGACCACATTAACAAAATGAATAAAAATCACATGATCATCTCAATGGACACAGAAAAAGCATTTGACAAGATACAATATCCACTTATGATAAAAACTGTGAATAAAATTGGCATAGAAGGAAAGTACATGAACATAATAAAGCCCATATATGACAAACCCACAGCTAATATCATTCTCAATGGAGAAAAACTGAAACCGATCCCTCTAGGAACAGGAATCAGACAAGGATGCCCACTTTCACCACTCTAATTTAACACAGTATTGGAAGTCTTAGCTGGAACAATCAGGCAAGAAAAAGAAATAAAAGAGATCCAAATTGGAATGGAAGAAGACAAACTGTCACTATTTGCAGATGACATGGTTTTACACATAGAAACCCCTTAAGAATCCACTAAAAACCTTTTAGAAATAATAAATGAGCATGGCAAAGTTTCAGCATACAAAATAAACTTAAAAAATCAATTGTGTTTCTAATCACTAACAATGAAGTAGCAGAAAGAGAAATTAAGAATGCAATCCTATTTAAAGTTGCAAAAAAATAAAAAATAAAAAATAAAATACCTAAGAAGAAATTTAACCAGAGAGGTGGAAGATCTGTACACTGAAAACTATAAAACATTGTTGAAAGAAATTGAAGAAGACACCAAGAAGTGGAAAGATATTCCATGCACTTGGATTGGAAGAATTAATATAGTTAAAATGTCCACACTTCCTAAAGCAATCTATAGATTCAATGCAATCCCTATCAAAGTTACAACAACATTTTTCACAGAAATAGAACAAAGAATTCTAAAATTTATAATGGAACAACAAAAGTGTCCGAATAGCCAAAGGAATCTGAGAAAAAAGAACAAAGCTAGAAGCATCACACTCCCTGATTTCAAAATATACTACAAAGCTTTTGTAACCAAAACAGCATGGTACTGGTGCAAAAACAGACACACATATCAATGGAACAGAATAGAGAGCCCAGAAATAAACCCACACATCTATGGACAGCTAATTTTTGACAAGGGAGCCAAGAGCATACAATGGAGAAAGGAAAGTCTCTTCAATAAATAATGTTCTGAAAACTGGACAGCCACATGCAAAAGAATGAAAGTAGACCATTGTCTTACACCATACACAAAAATTAACTCAAAATGAATTAAAGACCTGAATGTAAGACCCGAAACCATTAAACTACAAGAAAATATAGGCAGTACGTTCTTCAACATCAGTCTTAGCAGCCTATTTTCTTTTGTTGTTGTTGTTGTTGTTTTTTTGGAGGAAGATTAGCCCTCAGCTAACTACTGCCAGTCCTCCTCTTTTTGCTGAGGAAGCCTGGCTCTGAGCTAACATCCGTGCCCATCTTCCTCTAGTTTATACGTGGGACGCCTACCACAGCATGGCTGCCAATCAGTGCCATGTCCGCACCCGGGATCCGAACCAGCGAACCCCGGGCCGCCGAGAAGCGGAACGTGCGAACTTAACCGCTGCGCCACCGGGCCGGCCCCTTAGCAGCCTATTTTCAAGTGCCATGTCTGACTGGGCAAGGGAAACAATAAAAAAAATGGGACTACATCAAACTAAAAAGCTTCTGCACAGCAAAGGAAACCATTAACAAAGTGAAAAGACAATGTAACAATTGGGAGAAGCTATTCACAAACCATATATCTGATAAGGGGTTAATATCCAAAATATACAAAGAACTCATATATCTCAACAACAATAAAACTAACAACCCAATTAAAAAATGGTCAAAAGATCTGAACAGACATTTCACCAAGGAAGATATGCAGATGGCCAATAGGCACATGAAAAGATGTTGAACATCATTAACTATCAGGGAGATGCAGGGGCCAGATTTTGTCCTGGTAGGACTTGGAGTTTATTCTAAGTGCATCGTAATACCATTGGAGGGTCACTTGTGTCCTGGGGTAAGAAAGACAGAAAAAAGTCCAAGCCTGAGAATGCACAGATAAGCTCAGTATGTGGATGAAATGTGTCACATTAACAAGAGTCACATAAAAGAAATTTGGTGCCGTTTAAAGGAGTGGGCTACACAGACTCAAAAGTTTTCCAACAGAAGCTAGGTGGTTATTAGTCAGAAATGCAGAGCTGTCTTCATTTCATACAGAGTTAAACTTGATACTTCTAAGGCTCCTTTAATATATTCTAAAATATCAGTTTGTTAATTCTCACAAAATAAATGTACCCATTTAAGTAGTCGGCGGTCAAAATAGAACATTGCTATCATACAAGAAACCCATCTTGTTCCTCCTTCTAATCACTTCTCCCACCAAAGATATCCAATATCATGGTTTTTAATACCATAGATTAGTTTGCTTGCTTTTGACCTTCATAAAAATTGGAACCATACAGTATGAAATCCTGAGTCACATGATGGTTTTTCCATGCTATTGCCTGTAGCTAGTGTTTGTTCTTCTCATCACCGAATATCAATTTACATGCATCTACCACAATTTACTTTTTCATTTTACTGTTGGTAGATATTAACCTGTATGTATGCTCCAAGAAAAATTATTTATCTAGATTTCTTCATTAGATTGCTTCATTAATTAATTCATTACACATTCATTCATTCACTCATTATGATATTTGAAATAATGGTATACAGGCCTGTGTCTGAACACTGGCAAAATGAACTCTCTGATCCAAAGACCTATACAGGTAATATTTGTGAAAAACTCAAAGGTCATAATTTTTAGTTGGACTAGGAATGTTCTGGTGACATAAAGAGTCCCCTCAGTACCATCATGGGAGACATGCTTGGGTGACAACAATGGTTGACTGCCTCCTTCAGAAGGAGCTCTGCCAGGACACAGGAATTCTCAAACTTCTCATCCCCCAAGTCACGTCATCCTAGGTTCTTAATATGATTTACTTTATATGGTTAGAAATGTTACCTGTTAAAGCTATTTATCAAGGATCAGCATCCAGGTTACAGACGCAATGTTCTACCATACCATCAGTGCCACATTGCTATGCAAGCTGCAGATTGGACAACGATTACCCATTGCACATGTGTGCCTGCATTGCAGTTATGCAATGATGACCAGTCTGAAAGTGTCTTTTATCGTTTAACTTTCAGGCACTAACTTACTCAGAACCATGCCAAGGCCAATGATACTGCTTTACAAATTTGTACTTTCAAACATGTAGGTACTTTCTGCTTCAAAATCCATTCCTATCCCTGCACTGAACTAACTCCTAGTCATAAACCTCAAATCCTGGCATCTACTCTAAAATCTCTTCCTGAAATTTCTTTGAGTCATATTTAGATGTCCTCCTCTGCCCTCCTTCATGCAACGCAAAAAGCAGATTTAACACACCAGACTATAATTTCCATTTCATGTATCAAGCACTCTTATTAGGTTGTAGCTCCCTGGAGTCAGAGTCAGAGGCCAGCACATAGCTGCAATGAACATATGGGTGCAAGTATCTTTATGCCTTTAATTTAACTACACATATTTCTCTCTAACTTTTAATAAAAAAATGAAAACCTCACCAACAAGAAGCCCTGGTGTCTGTGCTTTGTACAAGGATATAACAAAGAGCTTACTTTTGAGTCTCCAAACATCTCTTTTCTGAAAATATGAGCAGATCATTGAACAGGTTTACTTTAGGTTGTGTGGAGAATAGGTATATTTCCACCTAACGTACTATTGACTTCTCAGGAGCCACTAAGACTGAACAGTCTTTTAAACAGGTTTAGTTGTTAACAGCTGAAGTCTTTTTGCCAAATAACTAGTTGTTAGGTGGGATGCTGCTCAGTTCATGAATCACTTAGTAAAGTCCATTGTATCCTCAAATATACTCATTTAAATCTTGTTTTTTAATAGACTTGGTGACCGTGGCAGGAATGAAGTGAACTTCTGGATGACGTTTGAGGACAAGAAACACAGGCATGGTGACCCGTGAACCCCATTTTGAGTTCACTGTTTTTCTCACCATTTCTGAAGGCCACTGGTCAGTTCCTCTCAGTCTGAGCCCCTCTTTATTTTTACATTCAAACTCACAGACTAATTGACTTTGCTTTACAGGGCAGGTGACTTGTAGCTGGTGGATGATTCTGCCTGGAGCCCACTGAGCCAGTAGAGAATTCTGCCAGGAGTCAATTGAGCTGGCAGAGGATTCTGCTCAGAGCCAATTGAACTGGCACAGAGCTCCACCAAGAGCCAAACTCCTACTCTTTCACATCACAATTCTTTGATTGGATAATCCCAGTTCTTAGCTATGTCCCTGGGTTCCACATTGGGAACTGCTAAAAGTTTAGTCCTCAATTCCCCATTTGTTTGGATTCAGCCCCCAGATTCCATGCTGGCAATTGTTGGTGGCAGCTGTAGTTTTACATTTTGTTTGGAACCAGTCTGGAGTCTCCATTCTTTGGGGTTTGCTGGTTCATCCTTTTTCTCAGTTCAATGTTCCATGGAAATTGGTGGTGGTTACCACTCAAGCTGAATTGGGTCTGATTTAAGAGCCACACTGGGACTGAGATCAGACTGGGTACATTTTAAGCTGGAATGAGCCAAGTGAGAGGCCTCATGTGAATATTATATAAGAGCCAATTTGTATTGGGGATCTCTGAAGAAAAGCTGCAAAATTGGCGTGCATGGGTTGAACATGTAAAGGCTGTGAAAGCACTTGCCACTTCCCAACCCTACAGCAAGTCTCTCTTAGGTATTAGTTTGGCTCAGAGGAACCCAAAGGACTTAGCTAAAAGAAATTGGATCCTCAAGTTTCAAGGAAATGAGTGTACCACCTTCTTGCACAACTCTTTATACCTTAGAACTGTGGTCTCATGAGTTGTAGATATCTGTAAAAATTATCTAGAGAAAAACTTACCTAGAAGTATAATGGTCACTCTGGGAAACATTCCAATTAGATAAAATCAATGCAAAATCTTAGAAAAGACCTCAAGGTTCAGCATTTAAACATTCACTGCAAAAGAGTAATAAAAAATTAAAGAGGTAAGAGGTACCTAAAACAGAAGACTATAAGACTGATGTAACACTGATTTAACGCCTACTGCCTCCTCTATCTGGTTCTATTTAAGTACTTATTCTAGTAATCTTCTGGGTGAATTTTTTTTTCCACTCTGAAAAGACTACATGACCATAAACAAAAGCTGCCCATGTTGATGGCCTTACAGATACCCCAATATCTACCTTTGAAAATGGACCCTCATATGGGCTCCTATAAATGTTGACAGGACTCTGAGAGATTTCCTGGTAAACTGCTTTGTTATTCCCTTAAACACCCAAGGGGAAACTAAAAGTACAATTAATGAAGTTACCCAATACTGCTAGATATATTTACTGTTTGTTCTGGCTGAAACCTGACAAGATATTTATAAGGATTTAATAACTTTATGATCAGAAATTTGGCCAAATTGAAAACTTATATTTAGAGCCTGATAGGAATTTTTCTGTAGCTCTCCTCCTCTAAGTTACAATGAAACTATAACCCAGAGGGAAAGAAACATCCCAGCAGCAAGGGGGTGGGTGTGCCAGTCCTTCTTTCAATCCCGAAACTTTCCCTACTCATGTCAAAATAATTGTACATATTGAGATGTTAGAAGCAGAATTGTCCTGCAAATGTGCCTCAAAATCCCCACCTTGAAAAAACTTGAATACTTTTTTTGTACCTTTGTGATGTAGATTTTCTTAAAAAAAAAAAAAAGGAGAGAGAAAGTATCTGGAAATGGGCTAATGAGAAATCTTACAAATCTTCTCCACGAATATTAGTAACTATAAGTTCTCTGTGTGTGTCTAGGTATCTCTCTGTACATCTCTATATATGGATTGTAGATGTGCGGCAATTTCTATCTCTTGGTAGTATTGTTAGTTTGTAAAAGAGCTCTATCTAATTGCAAAACTTTGACAAACTTCCCAAAATCAAATTCTCAAAAGGAAGCCTTTTTGATAAACTGGAATTTTTCCAGAGAATCTCTGAAACATTTCAAAAGGTTTGTTAAACTAGTCAGGCTTATTTTTTCTGTTAAATTACATAGGAAACATTGCCAAATAAGAAGTAATATTGTGCCTTCTTTATGTTGCATTTGCATAGGTCTATTTAGTGTCCGAGAAATTGTGTGAAATTCCTGGAAATCTGATATGTCCTACCATAATGTTATCACTTGTAATTCTAGCCATTATCTTAAATTTTGTATAACATCTTCTGGGACCTCAATCAAAAACGGGCAACAAGTAAATGATCTTCTTAGTGCTATTCTCTTACCTTCTGAAATTGCTATCATCAAAATTAAGGCCCACACTAAAGGAGTGAACCTGAGTATCAGGAAAACGCCCTAGCTAACTTTCAGACAAAGGCAGCAGCAACAGAATCTGTAAAGAGAGTGGCACATGTGGAGGAAGTCCATTCTGCTTCTGCAAAAAATGACCCCTCATTGCGTCTTTTGCCATCCTGATGTCCTTGTCACATGGCAACAGTTTGCTCCTGAATCAGAGAAATTAAGATGGGTAAACAATGGTGGTAAATTAAACAAACAGTCAGGATTAAAGGAAACTCAAGATGGCCTCTTGGTTCTTCCCAGCTCTCTGGCAAACCCCATTTTTTTGTTTTTACGTTCCTTTACCCACTATACTGCATTTAAGGAAAATTATTTTTGTCCCCAGAGGCTTCAGACCTCCTCTGTCCAGTCCCTTTGAACACATGCAGCTGGACTTCATTCAAGTGCCACTTAGTATGGGTTATCAATATGTTCTTGTTAACGTATGTATGTTTTCTGGATGGGTTGAAGTCTCCCCATAAAACAAGGCTGATAACTTCACAGTGGCAAAGAAACTGTCAGAAAGTGTCTTTTCCACTTGGGGTATACCTTCCACAATCTCTAGTGATCAAGGCACCCAATTCACTGGGCAAAACATACAAGTCTCAATTATAACCTTGCAAACTTTTTGGATTTATCACTGTCCTGTAACCCTTAATTATCAGGCAAGGTCAAGAGAACTAATGGTTTAAGGTTTTTCCAGGTTTAAAGAAATCTTTTCACTTAAGCTATCAATAGTTTGGTAAGATGTGCCTTTGCGAAAAGAGATAAAGCATTACTTCTTTCTGCTACTTGATCCATCAGAATTTCACTTATATAAATAATAAGGCCAAGTTTTATTATGAAAAATTAGTTTTACTGTGACTATCTTTAGTAAAAGATAGAGGTAATTGTGGAGAGAAAAATTATGTTTGCACTTCTGTAGATATTAAAATCTAGTCCTGTTAATTGTCTTTGAGGTTTTGTTATATACCTGTAGCCTGGACTCCTCCAGCCTAAGGTATTTCTTTTGGTCATGCTGACTGTTTGCAGGACTCTCTTTGGAAAACATAAACTCACTCTAGATAGTCACTGACAAACCAATGTCTATTGGTATAGAACTTTCTGCTGATCCCTTGTTGTCTTATGCTACTATGACCAGCTACTGTAAGTCTCTAACATCTTATGCTCAAGCCTTTCATCAACAAGGTTAAAGGAGCTTTCCCAGATCCCCACTTAAATGATTCCATTAGTCACCCTCTACAGCCTAGTGACTGATATTCTGGAAGCTTCATCAGAGGAAGACAGCCCTCATGCCCCATTGGAAGGGACCTTACCAAGTGCTCCTGACCACTGACAATGCCGCAAAACTAGAAGGCATTCTGTAGGTCTGACATTCAATCCTGTACAAATACTGAAGCCTCTAAATCAAATTGACTATGAAGAGAAGTAGCTGACACTGATGCAGACTGCTGCTACCCAAGACACCAGTGAAAACTTCCTACTTTAGCTAAACATGAAACCCTTTTCTATTTTCTTTCTTTCCTTTACTCTGGTATTGACCTGAAAAGATAATGCCTTCAGCTGTAGTGTCCAGGCCACTGCTAAGGGGAGTAACCTCTGGAGTTTAGAAGAACTTTTTATTTCAGGCTAGGAGAAAATTCTAACTGACCCCCAGCTTGATCAGACAAATGCAACAGTTCTTGTGAATGAATCCATTAACAGTGTTTACTATTCTCCTCGAATTTATGAATGCCTAGATGGCTGGTACACAGCTGGGCAAAGCCTCTTAAGTTATCTAACTGTACCCATAACTATTCTAGATAGGACCTACCAGGAGGCATTCATTAATTCAAAATTAGCTCCCTTTCCCAGATCCCTAGTTCCCTGGTTAGGAGTAAACATAAATGAGGCTGTGATCAGAAACCTCTCCTGAGCTCTTGAAAATATTACAGAATCCACTGTTAAAGCAATAACTGCTCAACAAAAATCCTTAGCTTCTCTGGTTGTTCTTGGTAATAGATTAGCCCTCGATTCTCTTTTATCTGAGCAAGGTGTCTTTGCTGTGGCTGACACCCCCTGCTGGACCTGGATCAACACTCCTGGGGAAGTTGAAACTCAGTTACATGAGATCACTGAAGAAGTCACTTGCCTTTAGCTGGTGACTCCTTCAATGAGGTCTTTCTTAGATGGGTTTGGATCTTAGGGACCATGGCTCCAAACTGTACTCTAAACATTGTGAATTATTCTGTCTTTTGTAATTATAATAATCTCTCTGGCATGTAATGTTCTCTTGAAGGTTTTAAGTGCATATTTCCAGCTGCTGAGCAACAAGCAAATGATCTCCCTAGGACTGGAATGTCAGAGACAGAACAAAGAATAACCAACTTAAAGACTCTAAACCTGAAGATGCGACCTATAGGTATCACAGGGATCAAGCAAAAACATCATGACTTGTGAATATCATACAGAAGATGAGAAAAAAATAATGGGAATTATGGAGCAGTGGCTGAGAGTGGCAATAGTGCCTTAATTTTTTATCACATCTCTGAGGCCGAGAGTTTAATCAAATGGGGGATAATTGATAAAACAAAAAATATCAAACGCAAAATGGCACACCTAACATCAAGACTTAATTACAGTTTCAGACCTCCAAGGAATGTGACCTTCAGGCAGTCAATCTGAAATTTCTGGGGGTGCACAAACAAGGTAATCTGTGTGATAAAACCCGTAACAGTTCTGTTCCCCAAATAAAGAAGTTCTAGCCCAAAATAACCCTTTCATTTGCTAGCGATTTCCTTATCCTATAAAAACCTTCCATTTTGTACAACTCCTCATAGTGCCCTTCTAGTAGCTGGATGGGATCCTGCTTGATTTGTGACTTGCTTAAGAAAGCCAATAAACATCTTCATGTTTATTCAGTTGAATTTTGCTTTTTAACAGATGGCATATGAATTATATCTCAATAAAGCTGTAAAAAAAGAAATTTTTAATAGATGATTTAGGGCTAATCTATAGTGCTATGACATTTTATCCTATATTTTATCGTCAATTCTTCTGTAGCATACTGTGCATGTACCAGATAGGTATTTTATGACATCACAGTGTAATTATTTATTTGCTTTTTCTCTTACTCGCTGGACTTTGAGTCATGAAGACCTTGTCTGAAACATTGCTTTATTCCTCAAACTAGCACAGAAAAGGTCCTCACATGTGTTATCTGGATGAATCAACAAACCAATACAAATAAGCCTCAGTATGCTCTTACCACTAGTTTACCCTTCTGGTCTCCATCATTGCCCACTCTGCCTCTATTTCTAGTAAATTACTGTCAGTGTGAATTTCTATATGATTTTAACTGAAGCAGAATGTTGGTTATGAAAAGGAAAGGATTGCACCATGTTTCACTTGCCTTAATTTAACTCAGGACTATTTTCATTAACACCTTTCATCAAAATCCAGCATTAAACAAGCAAAATGCTTCCTCTTCTTTTCAAAGGAAAATTAAAAAGCATTTCACTTTTGAGTCTTACCGGTTAGATTTTCTGGCAAGAAGTGCATACTATGTAACAGGTTTATTTTAGATTGTTTACTAAGATTCTGTAGGTCAAAGTCCAGTGCTGACTTCGAAGAATTGCTGAAGACAAGAAATTTTGCAAAGTACTCCTTTAACAGATTTAATTGTCAACTACTGGAAGTACATTAGCAAAATATTTCTCGCTGTAACTAAGGAAAACGGCTACCTACCCGACCCTAACACAATTTTGAGAAACAGCTTCCATGGCCCTGCTTTGGAAGAGAGACAGGATCAATTGAGTAGAAAGTGTGGTCATCACACATTTAGTGTGACTTGTGGAAGGAAATATTTTCTCTCTAACTTTTCTAGATACAGTCATTTTGTCTCATCTTGGGGATCACTTCTTGAGCCTTCATGGCCTTTCAGGACCTCCTGGATCTGGTTGGAGGTCTGGGGAGGTTCCAGATCCTTCAGATTGTTTGCCTTTGTATTTCCAGCATTATAGTGTTCCCTCATATGCTATTGGAGAACTTCACTGCAGCCATCCCTGGTCACCGCTGCTGGGTCCACATCCTCGACAATGACACTGTCTCTGCTAATGGCACTGGGATCCTCAGTCAGGACACCCTCCTGAGAATCTCCATCCCACTGGATTCAAACCTGAGGCCAGAAAATTGTCGTCGCTTCCTTCATCCCCAGTGGCAGCTCCTTCACCTGAATGGGACCTTCCCTAATATGAGTGAGCTGGACACGGAGCCATGTGTGAATGGCTGGGTGTATGACCAAAGCTCCTTCTCCTCCACCACTGTGACTGAGGTAAGAAGCCCTGTAGATGTGCTCTGAGTTCATACTGTGGGTGTTTAGAGGTAGAAAAAATAATAAAGATGCTTCAAGCCTTCAGTCACTACATAGGTGCTCATTCTTAAATCTTTCAGCAAATATTAATTGCTTCTTTATTAAATGCTTTACATTTAAATAAATAATAATAATAATGAATTAAAAAATAGACTACTATTGTAGTGATTTTACTCTTGAAAAGACCAAATGTAAGCAAGTAATTTATGTAATATGTTAAAAATGTTATTCTAGGTCAGTAATGCTTACCATTTGGTTGAAAATTAGAAATATTTGGGAGGTTAATGAAAACATCCATGCTCAAACTGTACCCCAGAGCAGTCGTATAAGTGGTCTGTGATGAATTCAGGCATGAAAAAAATTTGAAAACTCAAATAATTGCACTCTATGCCAGGTTTAAGAACCAGTTAGCATAGAGTAAAACAGAGCATTAATAAACCCCACAATTTTACAGCAGCCTTCCAGAAAAAAGCTATGTTTAACCTGAGGTCTTAATTAGAATGTCAGGTAACGTAGAAAGGGAAGCTGGAAAAGAAGATAGGGGTCTGATATACTAAAATTTGCAAGTAATCTGAAGGTGTTTCCATGGAGGGGTTATAGGCTGCTGTGGAGCTCTCCTTTGCAAGTTTCCTTCTCTTGCAGTGGGACCTGGTATGTGAATTTCAGTCACTGATCTCAGTGTCTAAATTCTTAGTCATGGCTGGAATGCTGGTGGGAGGCATCATATATGGCCATTTATCAGACAGGTGAGTGTCTCTGGATCAAAGCTGCCTTTACCCCTGGGTATTTTCATCATTTCATGAATCATTCTTTCCTCCAGAAATACATATTGCAAATTACACTGTCCTAGAGCTGCATTTGCCTCCAGTGTTCTAGAATTTCAAGTGGAGAATTAATCAGTATGGTCAGTGCTACGTTTTCAACATTGAGCTTGGTGTACAGGACACAGTAATGACACTTCCATCAAATTTGGAAGCACGTCATAAGAGCAGGTACAGAGGAGGTGTTATAACATCTGGTTTGGAAACATGAGAAAGTGTTAGCTATGGGAATGAAGAGGAAAATGTTTCATTGCATGAGATTCAGCCCGTTTGAAGACACAGATATGGAAAACTGTGTGTTCCCTTGGCCAGGGGTGCCACTTTCCTGGACCCTGTGAGCTGAATGCTTGTGGCTTCTGAGGGAGTGGTCATTATGGCTTGGTTGCCCTTACATAATGAGTAGATTTTTCTATAAAACCTGTGGGAGCAATGTGTCTTTGGTGGTGTGTTGAAAAATTATGCCAGGCATCTTAATTCTTGCATTTGCAAAAACAGGTTTTTAAAGGTAAGTTTTGCAATCATGTAAAGTAATTAATCTAATAACAACTGCTGTCACAGTCTGTCATGCAAGAAGTTTGGGGTATGCTATGGCTGATAGTACCTCTTCTGAAACAGATCTCTTCTCAAATCATTGCCAACAGCCAACCGTGTCTCTCCTGAGGGAGGTTCCCCTTATCATTCACCAGCATAATATTTACAGTTGTCTCAACAGAGAAATGTGAACACCAAATATATCATGGAAGCGTAACATAGAAATGAGTTTAGAGTCAGAGTGTTCATTTTCAGCAGTCCAGTAACATGGCTTTCTGTGATGGTATCATGAGAAATTATAGATAAATCAATTTTTATGTGTCACAATGTAGTTCAATCAGGGGATGGAAAGGGTCTAGTCACAGAGTACAGTGGAGAACTAGCTGAAATGGGGGGAAAGATAATCCAAGGATTTTGAATTTCATCAGAAAGCTGAGAGGAAGAACTAAAGGATTATGTGTAGGAGAGAGGCATGAACAAATTGATACTTTTAAAATAACACTGTCAGCTATTCATAATATCCAAATGCTGGAAACAATCTAGAGTCTATCAATAATAGAGTAAGATGCAGGAACTTCACATAATTAATTCATATACAGTAAAGGGAATGAACAAGCTACTCTGTGCAGTAAGATAAATGAATATCAAAACCATATAGTTGAGCAGAAGAAGCAAAATATAAGTGATTAACAGACTAGATAATTACACTTAGGCAAAGTCCAAAAGAGGCACGCTATACTATGTTGTTGGAAGTCAGAAAATTGGTTCTTTTTAGAATTGTATTGAGTTTGTCTTGAACCTACAGAATAGTTTGGGTTAGATTATCATTTTTAACATATTGAATTTTCTGATCGGTGAACATTATGGAGCTCTCTATTAATTTAGATTTTCTTTAATTTCCTTTTTCAACATTTATAGTTTGTGGAAAGCATGTCATTTTTCCATTAAATCTATTTCTAATTAACTTAGTTTTTGAGGCTATGAAGTTGTTTTTGTAACTTTAATTTCTAATTATTCATTGCTGTTATTTAAAAATGAAATTGACTTTTATATACTGATCTTACCAACTGCCATCTTGATAAATTTATTTTTTAGTTCTTGTAGCTTTATTGTGAATTCTTTAAAGTTTTCTACAGCATTATGTTTTCATCTGCCAGTAAGGATAGTTTTACTTATTATTTTCCTATCTTTTTCCTTTTACTCTTTTTCTGTTAATAGCTAGAACATTCAGTATCATGCTAATGAAAGTGGTGAGAGATGATAAAACCTTACCCTATTCTGACTTTAGGTAGAACACGTCGTACTTTTCCAACTTGATTATAATGTGAGCTATAGGATTATAGTAGATACCCTTAAAGTTGTTTAAGGAATTTTCTTCTATTTCTGGCTTTCTGAGAGTTTTATTTGAAAAGATTTTGACATACAACAAACACTGCTGAACACATATTATAGATCATCTAAGACCTGAAAGAGAGGCTTGGCTGAAACCCTTTTGGAAATTAAGACTTTCAAAAACAGCCATATATAAGGGGGAATTTAGAAAGTCACGTGTAAGGCCAGGCAAAACACATGCTCAGGAGAGACAGAAGAACATCTAAAGCTTTTACCTTATGTTGATACCTACCGACAGTGCAAGCCTAGATAAGTCTTTAAGGATTGCCCACAAACAGATCAAATCTACAAACAGTGGGAGACCCTTGGGCAATCAAGCAAATTTCAGTCAAAACTTAGCTGAACATGAGCTAATAGTTTTGCAAAGCAGTTTGGAAAGGACTGAAAAAAAATAGGCTACTAAACCCTTCAACAATTAATAAAAGAATGAGCAAACCCTGAGGAAGACAGGATATCTGATTTCCAGAGTTAGGTCATTATGATAGTCAAATGCTCAATTTTCAATAACAACAAAAGAACCAGAAGTCATGTAAAGAAATGGAAACATGGCCCTTAAAAAGGAAAAAAAAACAAAAAACAAAAAACCTGACAGAGACTGTTTATTAGTAATCCCAGAATTCAGACTTTCAGACAATGGCTTTAAAACAACTGTCCTAAATATGTCCATAAAGCTGAAATTGAACATGGAAAAAGAACTAAAACAACTCAAGAAAATACTGCATGAACAAAAAGAGAATATCAACAAAGTGATAGAAATTACAAAAATGGAACCAACTAGAATTTTTGGAGGTGAAGAGTATAACAAATTGACATTTTTCTCTAGAGGGATTCTTCAGCAGTTTTGAGCAGGTAGAAGAAACAGTGAACATGAAGATAGTGCAGTTGAAATTATTGAGTCTGATGAACAGACAGAAAAAAGAATGAGGGAAAGTGAACAGAGCCTAAGGGAGTCAGGGAACATCAGCAAGCAACCAACATACTAATTATGAGAGTCTCAGAAAAAGAAGAGATGAAAAAAGGGGCAGAGACATTATGTGAGAAATGATGCAGGAGACTGCCTAAATTTGATGAAAGCTATCAATCTGAAAATCCAAGAGCCTCAAGGAAATCCAAGTAGGAATAACTCAAAGAGACCCACACTGAGACTTATTATAATAAAAATGTCAAAAACCAAAATCTTTTTTTAGTTTTTGTGCTGAGGAACAATCTTCCTCTATTTTGTATGTGGGCTGCCAGCACAGCATGGACACTGATGAGTAGTGTAGGTACATGCCTGGGACCCAAACCAAGGTCACCAAAGCACAGTGCTCCAAACTTAACCACTAAGCCAACAGGGCTGGCTCAAAGAGAGAAGGTTGAAAGCAGCAAGAGAGAAGAAACTCATCACATACAAGTCATCCTCATTGAGATCATTTCTAAATTTCTCATTAGAAACTTTGGAGGCCATACGGCAGTGGGATGATATATTGAAATTGCTGAAAGAAAAAAAACCATCAAACAAGAGTTAGTTCTATATCTGGCAAAAGATCATTTAAAAATGAGTTACAAATTAAGATACTTACAGACAAACAAAAGCTGATGGAGTTCAACATCACTAGACTTACCCTACAAGAAATGCTCAAAGGAGAAATTCAGTTTGCGATTAAAGGGATTTAGACAGTAACTCAAAGAAGAAATAGATATGAGGAAAAAAATTTTCTGATAAAGATAAATATATAGGCAAATATGAAAACAAGTATTATTGCAATTTTGGTGTGTAAGTTTACTTTTTATTTTCCAAAGGATTTAAAACACAAATGCATTAAAATAATTTTAAATCTATGTTTATGTATAAAGATGTAATTTCTGATATCAATATTATAAACAGGGAGAGCATATAGTTGTATAGATGTAGAGACGTTTATGCAATTGAAGTTATCAATTCAAACTAGATTGCCATAACTTTAAGATGCTATATGGTAACCACAGAGGAAATATGTATAGAATATACACAAAAGGAAAAACAAAGCATGTCACTACAAAAAAAGCAACTAAGCAAATAAGAAGTCAGCAATATAGGGAATGAAAAACAAAAATGCTATAAGACACACTGAAGATAAATAGCAAAATGGCAGAGGTAAGTTTATTTTTATCATTAATTACCTTATATGTAAATGGAAAGCACTCTCCTGTCAAAAGGCAAAGATTGGCAGAGTGGGTTAAAAAAATAGGATCCAACTATATGCAGTCTACGACAGATTCATTTTGGATCTAAAGACACAAATAAGTTGAAAAAAAAAGGATGGAAAAAGATATTTTATGTAAACAGTCACCAAAAGAACACTTGGTTGACTATTCCTAATATCAGATAAGATAGATTTTAACTCAAAAACTGTTATAAGGGACAAAGAAGGAATTCATATAGTTATTTTAAGAAACTCAATTCAACAAGAATATATAACAATGATAAACATAGGTGCACAAAACAACAGAGCACAAAACTTACGAGGTAAGCACTGACAGAGCTGATGAGTAAAATTGCCAGTTCCGTAATAACAGTCACCTGATTCAATAAACCTCTTTCAATAATGCACAGAACCACTAGACCAAAGAACAATGAGAAACAGAAAACTTTAACACTATTAAAACAACGAGAACTTACAAACTTATGTGGAACCCAACAATAGCAGAATACACAAAATTCTGATGTGCAGGTGGAATACTCTCTGGGGTAAACCACATTTAGGACACAAACAAGTCTCAAGTAAAGTAAGACAGACACAAAAGGACAAATATTGTATGATTCCACTCACATGATTTCACAAATTCACAGAGGAGAAAAGTAGAGCAGAGGCGACTGGAGATGAGGGGGAAGGGAGGAAAGGGAGTTACTGCTTTATTGAACACAGAATTTCTGTTGGGAATGATGAAAAAGTTTTGGCAATAGATATTAATGATGTTTGCTATATAATGTTGCTAGTAATGATGTTTGTGAATCTAATTAATGTCACGGGTGTATACACTTAGACATGATAAAAATGGCAAATTTTCTTTTATATATATTAAATTGCAATAAAGAACCACAAATATTAATATCAAAGGAAAAACAAATATGAACATTGATAAACACTGTATGTGGCTCAGAAAGCATAAAACAATAATTATCTGTCTTTACTGTAAATATTTGCTTACTCTGGTTTAACAGCACTCTGAGGCTCTGCGTTGATTTATTTAAAGCATTGTTTCTCTCTGTTCTTCACCTTCTATAACTTCTGTTGCTCTATCTTCAAGTTCGCATAGTCTTTTTCTTGTGTCCACATGACTACTAAATCTATACAGTGAATATTTATACCAGAAACCATACTTTCTGAGTTCTAGAATTTCTATTATTATGGTTTGTTTTGTCAATTTCTCTGCTGGGATTTCCTACTTCTCAGCTGTGATTTTCATACATTATTAAATCATATTTTATTTACATCTTTGAGGATACTTATATTACTTCCTTAAAATACTTGTTAGTTAATTCAAAATTTGTCTCACTCAGGAGAAGATTTGAATTATTTCCATTCTCTTGAGAATGGATTTCATTTCTTTGGTTCTTCACAGATCAGAAAATATTGAATTATACCTTTAGTATTATAAATATTAAGTTGTGGAGACTCTGGATTCCAGTATTATTCATCAGTAATACCAATTCTTTCATTTTAGTGAATAATACTCATGCCTGGGGTTGAACTAAAAACTTGTTTCTTATGCAACTGCCCTCAGTTCAGATCTTTGTCTTTAGCTGACCAGCTTTGAGCTTATCCTGCAAGTGTATGTTTCAGGGGCCAGTCAGGGATGTGTAGCACACACAAAGATCCTCCCTTTGCCACTTTCCATGGCTGGAAATCTCACTCTCTTCAGTGTACCCAGTCTCCCACAGTCTATCATCTGGTTCTCCAGGCTACAAGAGCACAGGTTTTGCACACGCACTGCAATCTGTACTTGCTGTGTGGAATGTACCCTACTCCAGGGTATAGCCATGGAAACAGGATCTTCCTTATATTGTTCCCTATCTGCTCTCCTCTGAGGGCCCATACACTCTCCACCACAGAGTACTTGCTTCTCTTCATTCTCCAATACACTTTCTTTGAGTAGTTGCTTTTTTGTGTTATGCACGGTTTTATACTTTTTTCTGAGGGAGTGGAGGGAAGGTTATAGAGTTAAATTCCTTTATTTCTGGAACCTGAAATGCACCCACCAAAGGATTTCAGGAGAAGTATTATGATGGAATTTTAATCTATATTATTAGTATTTCGTTGATAACTAACTGAGGGAGCAAAACTGGTGTGGGGATATCATTTAAGAGACTATCAAATATTTCTAAGGAAAAATGGTGGGAATTTTAATTAGAAAGTGGACCATGGAAATGTTAACAAGGAGCTGCATTAGGAAGCTATCTGTAGAATGCAATAAATTTTCCTAATGGTTTCAAATTTTTCAGAAGAAGCCTTTGATACGGCAAATAAAAGATCAAGGATCTTATCTATATCTTCAGCCCAAGAAAATGGATGAATGTTGATACCACTAAATAAGATGAGGGAAGACAGGAAAAGGAAACTATCTGGAGGAGAAAGTCCAGACTTCTGTTTTGGACATAATAAATTGGAAGTGCCTGTTGGTCATGCAGCAGGAGATGTCAAGTTGGGGAAAGCAGTACTAAGAATATTTACCTGCTTGAAAACAACTTACCCCAAATATAACGTCTACCAGGCTGATATTCAGCTCATAAATACCAAGCATCCTAAATATTCACCATCTCCCCATGACCCATCCACTAAAGGGGAGATATGTGGTCCAGCAGGCAACTTTATGTAAACACTTCAAGTGTTAAGGCCAATGTCCATTATTAATGATAAGTGACCCTCATATATTGATTATTAAAAATTTGGAATATCCCTTCTTCCCATTAGAACATCCTTCTCCACCAAAATTAAAAAATTTGCAGTCTCATACTTTTCTCGGGAGGACTCCTTCCTTAAAAAAGCTGAATATCTTAATTTCCAGTTGTAAATAGAACAACTAAAATCTTCATGGTTTGAATTTCTCAAACAAACCAGACCTAACCTTTGCTCCATTTGAGGGGCAAGAGTCATGCTGGTGCCTTTGTAGAAACAAGTTATAAAAACTCTTGGCGAGGGTGACACAGGGTACAGGCATGGACTTCTGGTACTCAGACAGCTACTTTAGTAATCACAGTCTTGTGCCAATTGAACACGAATCTGAGCTTAGACAAAGCTGCTCAGCATCAGTTCCTAGAATCCCTTCCCTTTGCACACCCAATGCTATAGCCCAACTTTCCTTAAGTCTTGAGTGACCAGTCATCTCATGTGCCTGGGCACAATACACTTAATTGTGAATAACTTCCCTTTTTGGTCTCAAAGTACCCCATTGAGGATGAAAATTCTATGGTAACTCTACTTATTCATGATGGAAAGAAAAGAGGACTCCTATATTTCAGAAGTTGGAGAAAGGCAATCATTGCTACAGCACTCAAGCCTTTTGATAATGAAGTTATTATGAACCCTTATCTAGGCCACTGACTTTGAGAATATATAGAATTTCATCACATTCTTTTCTGCTTAGCCTCTTTCAGGATCATAGAAGTATTAAATAATTGGGGCAAAGAGGAGGAAGTGATAAGTCATACTCACTGTCTTAGAGTAGAAACTGTTTATTGCTGGCTCTTTGCGTAATGTCAGTAACAAAAAGCCTTCCCTATTCCTACTGCATATTAAAAGGACTCTCGAGATGTCACTTCTTCCCAGCTTGATCTATAGATTCAATGCAATCAAAACCAAAATCCCAGAAAATTATTATGTGCATATCAACGACTAATTCTAAAGTTAATATGGAGAGGCAGAAGACCCAGAATTGCCAACAGAATATTGAAGATGAAGAACAAAGTTGGAGGACTGACATTACCTGACTTCAAGACTTACTATAAAGCTACAGTGATCAAGACAGTGTGGTATTGGTGAAAGAATGGAAGAGTATAGAGTGCTCTGAAATAGACCCACATAAATAGAATCAATTGATGTTTGACAAAGGAGCAGAGGAATACAATGGAGCAAAGATAGTCTTATTGACAAATGGTAGTATAACAATTAGACATAAATGTGCAAAAAAGTGCATTTAGACAGAGACCTTACACCCTACACCAAATGAATTCAAAATGGATCACGAAACTAAATGTAAAGCATAACACTATAAAACTGCAGGAAGATAGCATAAGAGACAATCTAGGTAACCTTGAGTTTGATGATGACTTCTTAGATACAACACCAAAGGTATAGTCCATGAAAGAAGAAAATTATAAGCTGGACTTCATTAAAATCAAATTTTCTGCTCTATAAAAGACACTGTCAAGAGAATGAAGAGACAAACCACAGACTGGGAAAAAATATTTCCAAAAAATATATCTGATAAAGAATTTTTAGGTAAAAAATACAAACTCAACAATAAAAAAACCCAAAACAAATAGCCCGATTAAAAAAGAGGCCAAAGACCTTAATAGAGACCTCATCAAAGAAGATATATGGATGGCGATGAAACATACAAAAAGATCCTCCATCTCATATGTCATCACAGAAATGCAAATTAAAAGAGCTATGAGATACTGCCACATACCTATTAGAAAGGTCAAAATCCAGAACACTGAAAGCACCAAATGTTGAGAGTGTGGAGCAACAAGAACTCTAATTCATTGCTGTAGGGAATGCAAAATGGTGCAGCTACTTTAGAAGACAGTTTAGTGGTTTCTTACAATACTAAACCTACTCTTATGAAATGATCTAGCTGTTATGCTTCTTGGTATTTACCCAAAGTAAAAGAGTTGAACAGTGATGTGCGCACAAAAACCTGCACATGGATGTTTATAGCAGCTTTATTTATAATTGACAAAGCTTGGAAGCAACCGAGATGTCCTTCAGTAGGTGAATGGATACATAAACTGTGGTTCTTCAGACAATGGAATGTTATTCAGCGCTAAAAAGAAATGAGCTATCAAGCCATGAAAAGACATGGAGGAAATTTAAATTCGTGTTACAAAGTGAAATAAGCCAATCAGAAAAGGCTACATACTGTACACTTCCAACTGTATGACATTTTAGAAAAGGCAAAACTAAGGAGTCAGTGAAAAGATCAGTGGATGCCGGGGGTTTGGGTGGAGGGTGGGAAGAATGAATAGGCACACATGGGAGATTTTTATGGCAGGGAAAATACTCTGTATTATACTATATTGGTGGATACATTATACGTTATACATTTGTCCAAACCCATAGAATGTACAACACCAAGAGTTAACCCTAATGTAAACTATGGGCTCTGGATTATTATGACATATCGGCATAGGTTTGTCAGTTCAACAAATGGACCAATCTGGTGGGGGATATGGTAATGGGGGAGGTTATGCATGTGGGGGTGGATGGGAAGGAGGTGTATGGGAAACCTCTGTGTCTTCTGCTCAGTTTTGCTGTGAACCTAAAACTGCTCTAAAAAATAGCCTATTTAAAAAAGGATTCTCAAAGACATCAGCAAAGAAAATGCAAATATATTTTTTACATTTTTAACCTTTTGTTATTTTTCTGACCAAAAATGTGCCATGTAAAAATTAGAATATAGATAAAAATTTAAAATACATTTTAAATTGTCCTTAGTTCATACTCTATAAGACAACCAACCTGGCTATTTCGAAAAGATAATATCATGAAAAAAATAAGTGAAGTGATCATTCTAGATTTAAAAAGACTAATAAAACATAACAGAAAAATGCAATGTGTAAAGCCCAACTATATCATGAATGGAATAAAGAAAAATAACAACTAGAAAGAGATGTTTTGGACCTTTGTGGTAATTTGAATATGGTCTAATAGCTGATATGAAGGAATTATTGTTAGCATTCTTAGGTGTGATAATGGAATTGTAATAATATTGGAAACTATCCTTATTCTTAATACATCACGTTTAAAACTTTAGGAGTGACATATCATATGACTTCTAAATGCCTTTCAAATGATTCAACAACAACAGCAAAACACAAAAAGAGTGTGTGTATTTTTGTCTATACGAAGAAATACCTACAATGCAGCAAAATGATATCTAGTGGTGAATCTAACTGAGGCTTTTACCAGGATTCACTACAGTATTCATTTGAATTGCCTTTCGTATTTGAAAATTTTCAAAATAAAGGCATAAAGATACTTGCACCCTATGTTCATTGCAGCATTATACACAATAGCCAAGACTTGGAAGCAACCTAGGCGCCCACCAAGGGACGAATGGATAAAGAAGATGTGGTATTTATACACGATGAACTACCACTCAGCCATAAGAAATGATGAAATCCGGCCATTTGTGACAACATGGATAGACCTTGAGGGTATTATGCTGAGTGAAATAAGTCAGAGGGAGAAAGTCAAATACCATATGATCTCAATCATAAATAGAAGATAAAAACGACAAAAAAACACATAGCATTGGAGATTGGATTGGTGGTTACCATAGGGGAAGGGGGGAGAGGGGAGGGCAAAAGGGGTGATTAGGCTCACACGTGAGCGGATGGACTATAATTAGTTTTCGGGTGGTGAGCATGATGTAATCTACACAGAATTCGAAATATGATGTACATCCAAAAATAGATAAATTAATTAATTAAAATTAAAAACAAGATAAGAGTGGTTGGGAATAAATCCACCCACTGGGAGCCAACATTAACATCATTTTTATATATCTAGATACATCGCAAATACACGTTTTAAGTAAAATTTGGATATGTGTGATATGTGTATAATTGTATAACCTCTTTTGACACATTCGTTTACAGATATATATTACATTTTCTTTTCAAGTAAAATATTTTTTCAAATAAATTTGGTAACATATATAAAAAGAAATAAATACAAACCTTCTCTAGTTATCTTTTTTAAACATCATTATAATCACAGCATTATTGTATTAATCAAGGTAATTGGTTGCAGTAAAAAAAAATCCAGAATCATAATTGGTTACCTGAATAAAAGAATGATTCTCACTGATGTCATAACTTGGTGTCAATCAAGGAGCCATCCAGGCTCCCATCCTCTAGGCAATGAATCAGGAAACAACTCCTTCCATTAGGTGACTTTTTCATCAACGAGTTCTTTGTTTCCAGCCATGTTGTCAAATGGAATGTGTAGAATCAAAATAAATCTTATATGGACTGGCCTGAAAGTGGCCTATGTCACTTCTGTCCACAGTCCACGGTCAACTCAAAGATATATAGACCCTACTTAATTATAAGACTGGGAAGGACAGTCTTCCTCTGTGTCCAGAAAAAAAGAGAAGTAATGGTGACAATCTAGCCAGCAAAAATTAATAATGAAACAAATAGACAATCAATAAGAAAATAGAGAATTTGAACAACACTAAGGACCAAATGGACCTAACAGACATGTGCAGAACATTGATCCAACAGCAGGAAAACACACATTCTTCTCAAGTGCACATGGAACATTTTCTAGGATAGACTATATGTTAGGCCACAAAACAGGTCTTAGAAAATTCAAGAAGATTGAAAGCATCTTCTCTGACCACAATGGTATGAAACTAGAAATCAAAACAGGAGAAAAACTGAAAAACTCACAAATACACGGAAAATAAGCAATACTCTCCCAAACAACCAATGGGTCAAAGAAGAAATTAAAGGAGAAATAAAAAGTTTCTTGAGAGAAATGAAAATGGAAACACAACATAGTAAAATTTATGGGATGCAACAAAAGCAGTTCTAAGAGACAAGTTCATAGTGATAAATGCCTACATTAAGAAACAAGAAAGATTTCAAATAAAAAACCTAAGTCAATGCCTCAAGGGACTAGAAAAAGAAAAAAATTAAGCACAAACTTAGCAGAAGGAAGGAAATAATAAATGAAATAGAGAACAGGAAAGCAATACAAAAATTAACAAAATTAAGCATTGGTTCTTTGAAAAGATAAACAAAATTGACATACCTTTAGCTACAGTAACCAAGGGAAAAACGAGAGGGCCAAAATCAACAAAATTTTAAATGAAAGAGGAAAGATTACAACTGATACCACAGAAATACATGAGCGCACTATAAACAGCCATATGCCAAAAACTATATTATAAGAGATTTTATTATAAGAAATTTATTATAATTTTATTTTATATATATTATAAGAGATTTGGACAAAAAAGATGAAATGGAAAAATTCCTAGAACAAAACAACCTACCCAGACTGAATCAGGAAGAAATAGAAAATCTGAACAGATCAATTATTAGTAACGAGATTGAATCAGAAATCAATACTCTCTGAACAAAGAAAACCCCAGAACCAGGTGGCTTCTTTGCTGATTTTATGAAACATTTAAAGAAAAATTAACACCAATGCTTTTCACACTCTTCCAGAGAACCAAAGAGGAGGGAAAATTTCTAAAGTCATTTTATGAGGCCAGCATTACCCTGATACCAAAACTAGAAAAGAACAATACAAGAAAAGAAAACTAGAGGAGTGACATCAGCCTCATGGCAGTGTGAGTTCTTCCCTTTGTCTCTCCCCTCTAAGCTGTAAGCAGTAGGACATCCACTGGCCAACAAAGGACTCCCCACAGAGCACATCAGAATGTCTGAGAGATCCATGCATCTGTATGTCTGAAGGTGGGTGGTCTGGACCTCCAGGAGGCAGGGGAACCAGAGGAGCAGCCCCTCCTTCTCCAGTGGTGATGGTGATCCAAAATGCAGAGCACCCTGGCAGTGGCAGTAGTGCTCTGACCTGAGGTTCAAAAATTGCAATGACATCAGAGACCAGAGGCTGCAGGAGCAGCAAGAACACACATGGCTTACCCTTTGCCCTCCCTTTGTAGTCGCAGGGGGAGCTCACCATCTGAGGCTTCAGGAAGCACAGCAGTGCTGATGGCCCAGCTCCCTCCCTCTTCCCCAGAGGTAGCAAACCAAAATGTGGAAACCCTTAGCAGAGGCAATGGTCTGCTGATCTGAGGTTTCAGAAAGCAGACCAGCACTGGAGGTAGAGTCTGTAGGAGCAGTAGCAGCACTCATGGCTGAGCCCCTCCCACTCTCCCAGCAGAGGCAGGTAACACTTGAGACATGAGGCTTCACAAACCACAGCAGAATCTATGACTCAGCCCCCAGCTTTGGCATCAGTGACAGCAGCCCTACCAGCAGCAGGTGATGTATACAAGACCCTGGGTCCCCGGCAGTGGTTGCAACACCCGTTAACACAGCCCCCCAGCAGTGGTGCTGTCAGCACAACCAGATAACCCAGGAGAAGCAGTAACCCAGGTGGTGCATGGGAAAGCAGCACCTGAACCCAGGGAGAACCCAAAGAAAGCCAGTAGGGGAACATAAGGCCCAAGAGATCCCAGAAGCAGTGAGGTGCTCACAGCCTGGTGACTCAGGTGGCAACACCCGAGACTGAAGCCACATCATAAGCAGCAAGGCATATGCAGAACAAGGAGGGTACTGATGGCCTGGGGCACAAGCAGTGATGGGTGGGAAGTGCAGAATCTCAGATACAACCAGAAGCATATCAGAATAAAAGTAACCAAAGCCTTACCCAAGTAAGAAAGGTGTGTACTACCACACATGCACTGGCAGAGGATCAACTCATCAAGCACCATGAATAATTGCAGCAGCAACATGGTAGAACAGAAAGAAAATGACAACTCTCCAGAAACCCAACTTGGAGTCACAGAAGATTGCAATCTAACTGATGGAGAATTCCAAACAGCTGTCATGAAGAAGCTCAACGAGTACAAGAAAACTCAAAAAGTTCAAAGAGCTCAGGAGTAAAACTATTGAAAATGGAGTACTTCACCAAAGAGATTGAAGTTCTAAGAAAAAAAAAAATCTGGAGATGAAGAACACAATTAATGAATTGAAAAACAAACTAAAAGGCATTGGAAATAGAGCAGACGATGTGGAAAAGAGAATTAGTGAGCTCAAAGATAGAAATCTAGAAATGATTCAGGTGGAAGAGGAGAGAGAAATAAGATTTTTTTTTTTTATTAATGTTATGATAGATTACAACCTTGTGAGATTTCAGTTGTACATTTTTGTTAGTCATGTTGTGGGTACACCACTTCCCCCTCTGTGCCCTCCCCCCACCCCCCCTTTTCCCTGGTAACCACCGATCAGATCTCCTTATCAATATACTAACTTCCACCTATGAGTGGAGTCATATAGAGTTCGTCTTTCTCTGACTGGCTTATTTCGCTTAACATAATACCCTCGAGGTCCATCCACGTTGTTGTGAATGGGCCAATTTTGTCTTTTTTTATGGCTGAGTAGTATTCCATTGTGTATATGTACCACATCTTCTTTATCCAATCATCAGTTTCTGGGCATGTAGGCTGGTTCCACGTCTTGGCTATTGTAAATAATGCTGCGATGAACATGGGGTGCAACGGACTCTTGAGATTTCTGATATCAGGTTCTTAGGATAGATACCCAGTAATGGGATGGCTGGGTCATAGGGTATTTCTATTTTTAACTTTTTGAGAAATCTCCATACTGTTTTCCATAGTGGCTGTACCAGTTTGCATTCCCACCAACAGTGTATGAGGGTTCCTTTATCTCCACATCCTCTCCAACATTTGTCACTCTTGGTTTTGGATGTTTTTGCCAATCTAACAGGTGTAAGGTGATATCTTAGTGTAGTTTTGATTTGCATTTCCCTGATGATTAGCAATGATGAACATCTTTTCATGTGTCTATTGGCCATATTCATATCTTCTTTTGAGAAATGTCTGTTCATGTCCTCTGCCCATTTTTTGATCGGGTTTTTTTGCTGTTGTTGTTGCTAATCAGTGTGAGTTCTTTGTATATTATGGAGATTAACCCTTTGTCAGATAAGTGGCTTGTAAATATTTTTTCCCAATTAGTGAGCTGTTTTTTTGTTTCAATTCTGTTTTCCCTTGCCTTGAAGAAGCTCTTTAGTCTGATGAAGTCCCATTTGTTTATTCTTTCTATTGTTTCCCTCAACTGAGGAGTTACAGTGTCCGAAAAGATTCTTTTGAAACTGATGTCAAAGAGTGTACTGCCTATATTCTCTTCCAAAAGACTTATTGTCTCAGGCCTAATCTTTAGGTCTTTGATCCATTTTGAGTTTATTTTGGTGTGTGGTGAAAAAGAATGGTCAATTTTCAATCTTTTGCATGTGGCTGTCCAGTTTTCCCAGCACCATTTGTTGAAGAGACTTTCTTTTCTCCATTGCAGGCCCTCTGCTCCTTTGTCGAAGATTAGCTGTCCATAGATGTGTGGTTTTATCTCTGGGCTTTCAATTCTGTTCCATTGATCTGTGGACCTGTTTTTGTACCAGTACCATGCTGTTTTGATCACTGTAGCTTTGTAGTATGTTTTGAAATCGGGGGTTGTGATTCCGCCGGCTTTGTTTTTGCTCAGGATTGCTTTAGCAATTCGCGGTCTTTTGTTGCCCCATATGAATTTTAGGATTGTTTGTTCAATTTCTGTGAAGAATGTTCTTGGGATTCTGATTGGGATAGCATTGAATCTGTATATTGCTTTAGGTAGTATGGACATTTTAACTATGTTTATTCTTCCAATCCATGTGCAAGGAATGTCTTTCCATCTCTTTATGTCATCGTCAATTTCTTTCAAGAAAGTCTTGTAGTTATCATTGTATAGATCCTTCACTTCCTTGGTTAAGTTTATCCCAAGGTATTTTATTCTTTTCATTGCGATTGTGAATGGGATTGAGTTCTTGAGTTCTTTTTCTGTCAGTTCATTGTTAGTGTATAGAAATGCTACTGATTTATGCACGTTAATTTTATGCCCTGCTACTTTGCTGTAGTTGTTGATTATTTCTAATAGTTTTTCTATGGATTCTTTGGGGTTTTCTATATATAAGATCATGTCGTCTGCAAACAGCGAGAGTTTTACTTCTTTGTTACCTATTTGGATTCCTTTTATTTCTTTTTCCTGCCGAATTGCTCTGGCCAGCACCTCCAGTACTATGTTGAATAGGAGTGGTGAAAGTGGGCACCCTTGTCTTGTTCCTGTCCTCAGAGGGATGGCTTTCAGTTTTTGTCCATTGAGTATGATGTTGGCTGTGGGTCTATCATATATGGCCTTTATTATGTTGAGGTACTTTCCTTCTATACCCATTTTACTGAGGGTTTTTATCATAAATGGGTGTTGGATCTTGTCAAATGCTTTCTCTGCATCTATTGAGATGATCATGTGGTTTTTGCTTTTCATTTTGTTGATGTAGTGTATCACGTTGATTGACTTGCGGATGTTGAACCATCCCTGTGTCCCTGGTATAAATCCCACTTGATCATGGTGTATAATCTTTTTGATGTATTGCTGTATTCAGTTTGCCAAAATTTTGTTGAGGATTTTTGCATCTATGTTCATCAGTGATATCGGCCAGTAGTTCTCCTTCTTTGTGTTGTCCTTGTCAGGTTTGGGGATCAGAGTGATGTTGGCTTCATAGAATGTGTTAGGGAGTTCTCCATCTTTCTCAATTTTCTGGAACAGTTTGAGGAGAATAGGTATTAAGTCTTCTTTGAATGTTTGGTAGAATTCTCCAGAGAAGCCGTCTGGTCCTGGACTCTTATTTTTGGGGAGGATTTTGATTACCGTTTCTATTTCCTTACTTGTGATTGGCCTATTCAGATTCTCCATTTCTTCCTGATTCAGTTTGGGGAGATTGTAGGAGTCTAGGAATTTGTCCATTTCTTCCACGTTGTTCAATTTGTTGGCATATAGTTTTTCATAGTATTCTCTTATGATCTCTTGTATTTCACTGGTATCTGTTGTGATTTCTCCTCTGTCATTCCTAATTTTATTAATTTGCGATTTCTCTCTTCTTTTCTTGGTGAGTCTGGCTAGGGGTTTGTCAATTTTGTTAATTCTTTCGAAGAACCAACTCTTTGTTTCATTGATCCTTTCTATTGTCTTTTTTGTTTCAATATCATTTATTTCTGCTCTTATTTTTATTATTTCCCTCCTTCTACTGACTCTGGGCTTTGTTTGTTCTTCTTTTTCTAGTTCTGTTAGGTGTCGTTTGAGGTTGCTTATGTGAGCTTTTTCTTGTTTAGTGAGGTGAGCCTGTATTGCGATGAATTTCCCTCTTAGGACTGCTTTTGCTGCATCCCAAATGATTTGGTATGTCGTGTTCTCATTTTCATTAGTCTCCAGATAAAATTTGATTTCTTCTTTAATTTCTTCAATGATCCATTGTTTGTTGAGAAGCGTGTTGTTTAGTCTCCACATTTTTGCACCTTTCTCTGCTTTTTTCTTGTAGTTGATTTCTAGTTTAATAGCATTATGATCAGAAAAGATGCTTGATATTATTTCAACTCTCTTGTATTTATTGACGTTTGCTTTGGTTCCCAAAATATGGGCAATCCTTGAGAATGTTCCATGTGCACTTGAGAAGAAAGTGTAATCTGCTGTTTTTGGATGAAGTGTTCTATATATATCTAATAAGTCCATCTGGTCTAATTTTTCATTTAATTCTATTATTTCCTTGTTGATTTTCTGTCTGGATGTTCTGTCCATTGGTGTTAATGGTGTGTTGAGGTCCCCTACTATTATTGTATTGTTGTTGATGTCTTCTTTTAGTTCTATTAAGAGTTGCTTTACAAATTTTGGTGCTCCTGTGTTGGGTGCGTATATATTTATAAGTGTTATGTCTTCTTGGTGGAGAGTCCCTTTTATCATTATATACTGTCCCTCTTTATCTTTCTTTATCTGTTTTGCTTTGAAATCTACCTTGTCTGATATTAGTATAGCGACACCTGCTTTCTTTTGTTCATTATTAACTTGGAGTATTGTTCTCCATCCCTTCACTCTGAGTCTGTGTTTGTCTTTGGGGCTGAGGTGTGTTTCCTGGAGGCAGCATATTGTTGGATCTTGTTCTTTGATCCATCCTGCCACTCTGTGTCTTTTGATTGGGGAGTTCAATCCATTTACATTTAGAGTGATTATTGAGACGTGGGGGCCTACCACTACCATTTTGTGTCTTGTTTTCCGGTTTTCTTCAGTTTCCTTTGTTTCTCGTCCCATGGTTTAATCTGTTCTGATGTAGAGCTGCTACTCTCTGTTGTTGTCCTTCTACTTATCTCCTCTGCTCTTGGTTTTGTAGCCCCTTTCCTTTTTTGGATTTTTCAGGAATGAGGGTTTTCCTGAGGATTTCCTGAAGAGGAGGTTTTGTGGCAATGAACTCCCTTAATTTTTGTTTATCTGGGAAAGTTTTTATTTCTCCATCGTATTTGAAGGATATTTTCGCTGGGTAGAGAATTCTCGGCTGTAGATTTTTGTCCTTCAGATTTTTGAATATATCATTCCAGTCTCTTCTAGCCTGTAAAGTTTCTGCTGAGAAATCTGCTGATAGCCTGATGGGGGTTCATTTGTAGGTTAGTTTCTTTTGCCTGGCTGTCCTTAGTATTTTCTCCTTGTCGTTGACTTTTGCTAGCTTCACTACTATATGCCGTGGAGTTGGTCTTCTTGCATTGATAAAGTTTGGAGATCTATTGGCTTCTGTCACCTGAAGATCCATCTCTCTCACCAGATTTGGGAAGTTCTCAGCCATTATTTCTTTGAATAGGCTTTCTGCCCCTTTCTCCTTCTCTTCTCCCTCTGGTATAACTATAATCCTTACGTTGCATCTCCTAATTGTGTCTGATAATTCTCGGAGAGTTTCTTCATTTCTTTTTAGTCTTGCTTCTCTCTCCTCCTCTGCCTGCAGCAATTCTATATTGCCATCTTCCAAATTGCTAATTCTTTCCTCCATATTATCGGCCCTACTGTTCAGAGCATCTAGATTTTTCTTAATCTCCTCTATTGTGTTCTTCATTTCCAGTATTTCTGTTTGGTTCTTCTTTATCGTATCAAACTCTTTTGTGACATAGCTCCTGAACTCGTTGAGTTGTCGGTCAGAATTCTCTCTTAACTCATTGAGAATTTTAATGATGGCTGTTTTGAAGTCATCATCATTTAGGTTATATATCTCATTTTCTTTGGGATTGTTTTCTGTGTATTTGTTACTTTCTTTCTGTTCTGGAGATTTAATGTATTTTTTCATATTGCTTGATGTTGTTGATTTGTGCCTCCGCATGGAGATAGAGTTTAGTTGCTCCTTTCACTTGTTTCAGCTGCTGCGGTGGGGGAGCAGCTGTTTATACTGCACCAACCAGGAACCCTGTCCGCAGTTGCTAACTGGGCCTGGGCCCCTCCTCGTAGCCACAGTGGCCCTTTGGATTCCCTCCTCTGCCATGGGGGCCGTCACAGGGGGGCTTCAGGCTGCAGGTGCCTACTGTTGCAGCCCACCTAGATGTGCTCCCTCCTTGGGGTCTGCAACGGTGTTATGGGCTTTTCCAGCGGCCAGGGGTGGGATCACTTATATTTGTCGCTCCGTTGCTGTCAGCACCCACAAAATCTCACTTGTCCTCTATGGGTCGCAGGAGAGCTATTGGCATCTTCTACAGTCTGTGGTTAGTTCACCTAGCTATGCTGCTTTTGCCCTGGGGTCTTCCAGCCTTGTGGCTGCCGGCTGGGTGCCTTCTACTGGTGCTGTGCAGAGGCTTTCCCTAAGGCTGCTGTGAGCCTGTAGGGTTTCCCCCTAGGCTATGGAGCTGGGTCTCTGGAACTCCCCCCAGCCCCAGTCCTCTCCGAGATCTCTGGCTATCCCTAGTCCCACGGGGCGGGCAATGGCAGCTGGGGGTTGCCCCGCCCTCTGGGATTCTCTCCGGGACTCTCCTGGAGCCGTGAATGCTGGGCGTAGCCCCTCTGCTAATGGCAGACAGAGAGTTTTGTCTGCTGCCCGGGCGGAACTCCGGAGCTTCCCCTCCGGGTCGCAGAGCCGGCCTTTGAAACTCCCCCCAGCCCCAGTCCTCTCCGAGATCTCCGGCAATCCCTACTCCCACGGGGCGGGCAACAGCAGCTGGGAGACCTCCGTACCCTCAGCGACTCTCTCTGGGACCCTCCGGGTGCCGCGAACACCAGGCGGGGTCTCCCTGCCAATGGCGGGGAGAGACTCTCCCCGCGGGCTCAGGTGTGCAACTCCAAAGTTTCCCTCTGTGTTTAGGAGTAATTGCGGGGGGTTTAGGTAGGGTTCTGGTCACCTGTTTCCACCGTCACTCCTCTGTTGTGTGCTTGCTCCTGCCCTAGATGTGTGTAGATCCTCTGGGGGCGTCCGTTGGAAGAAAGCCGCTTGCGGGTACTAGGCTGCTCGGTCGGGGTCGGAGAGTCGAGAAATAAGATTTTTTAAAAGTGAAGAAATTCTATGAGAAGTATCCAAATCAACTGGAAAGGCAAGATAGGAATAATAAGAATACACATTTTTCTTGGGTGCACATGGAATATTCTCTGGCATAGATCATAGGTTAGGTCACAAAAAAACTCTTAGAAAATTTAAGAAGATTGAAATCATATCAAGTATCTGTTCTGACCAAAATGGTATGAAACTGGAAATCAATAACAGAAGGAGACTTTTCACATAACTTTAGCCTTAGCCTGCAAGACCCTAGAGTCCCAAGTAGAGATTAAGATCCATTGCATTCTAGACACTACACAGACTTTCTACCATGCTAAATGAATGTCGTAGTACAAGGAATATTTATGATCTATTAATATTTCCAGTATTGCAGCCTGTCTTATTTTGTTCCAATTGGTGTCAAAGACCTACTGGTAAAAGATTAGAGAAGAAGCTTTTTTGTACTTAGTATCTGTTTACAAACAGGGAGAGCTGCTTCTGAGATCTACTGTTGATTATCTGTTGATTCTTTAAGGCATTAAGTGCAAAGTTTCACCTGTGAAAACGTTCCCTAAATTTCAAAATGTGCCTCCTATTTCACATTTACTTTTACAGTAGGTTGTTTTTGTTCTCTAATCTAACACCTACCTGTTTCTCAGGTTTGGCAGGAGGTTAATACTCAGCTGGTGTTTGCTCCAGTTAGCCATTGCTGACACCTGTGCAGCCTTTGCTCCCACCTTCCTCATTTACTGCGCACTACGCTTCTTGGCTGGCCTTTCTCTCATAAGCATCCTGGTAAATAGTAATATGCTCAGTAAGTCAACACTTTTGATCGTGTACATTTTCCAAGCCTTGACTTTGATTTTGACATTCCACTTTTGTGTAAAGTCAATATCTCGTTTGTGTTTTCTTTCAGTTGTAGAATGGACATTGGCCCGATTCCAAGCATTGGGAATGACACTGACAGGTTGTTCCTATAGTGTTGGACAGATAATATTAGGAGGACTGGCTTATGCCATTAGAGACTGGCGCACCCTCCAGCTGGTGTTTTCTGTGCCTGTATTTGCCATCCTTCTGTCTTCAAGGTATAAGCTCTCTCTCGGTTTTAGAGGATCCTGGAATGAAAGATGCATGCAACCAGGACACATGGATCTTTTTGGTCCTTGGTCAATATTTGAGCTTGTGCTCTACTAATCTGTGTAATTCCAGAAGCTGAGCAATCAGGGTTGCCAGATAACATCGTGGACATTAAATTAAATTTGAATTTCAGATAAACAACACATATTTTTGTATAATAACATAGCAAATGTTATATGGCATATAGTTACACTGAAAATTATTCATGGTTTGTGTGAAATTTCTATTTATCTGAGAGTTCTGTATTTTTATGTGCTAGGAGGATAAAATACAGAGTGCCTCATTGAATTCAAATTTTGGATAAATAGCAAATAATATTTTAGCATAAGTATCTCCCAAATATTGCATAAATACTGCATAAAACATAGTTATACTAAAAAGTGATTTGCTGTTTATTTGAATACAAATTTAACTAGGCACAGGGAATTTTTAGTTTACAAAATTGGCACTTCTCCTGAATAAGAGGGGAGTCAACATGACTCCAGGCCTGTGTTCCCAGCAGACGAAGTGTTTTCGTACTTATGGTACAGGAGAAGGTAAATTTATTTTCTGGTCTAAACGAACTGTGGTACTTATTAGATAGGATGGAAAGGCACCTGCAGGAAAGGAAAAACTTCCTTCTAAGCCTCTTAGATTCTCTGGATGGCTTAAGAACTAAACTGACATAAGACATCAACAGGAGAAACACACACAAATTTATTTACTGTTTTTACATGTACACATGAGTCTTCAGAGGGAAAACAAAGATTCAAAAAGCCATTGGGTCCAAAGACTTATATACATTTTTACACATACAAAAAAACCTTGGAGACGTGACAAGACAAAGTAGCTTGGGCATGGGGCATTATTTTGTGGGACAATTACTAGGAAATATGTGGGGCAACTAAGAGAAAATAAGAGTTATTTTACTAAGTTTGTTTATACAAGTCCATTTCAGTGTCAACCCCTAGTCTCTGGTGATAAGAATGTTCTTCTCTTCCTGGCACTGGATGGGCATCTTTAACAAGGGAAATTTTAGGACCTACTTGTAGCTAGAAAGGGAGACTTCAGAGAGATCTTCCTGCATCTGCAGTTTCTCAAGTGCCTTCAGCTCAAAATTATCAATATGTTAAAGCAGCAAATTTTGAGTGGCATATTCCAAACTCCTGCACATCTCTGGACAAAGGTTACGTGAAAAACGGGCAAGTGAGAGTTAACTGCACTTCTGTTCTCTTCTTTCCTCAGGTGGCTGGCAGAGTCTGCTCGGTGGCTTATTATCACCAACAAACCTGAGGAGGCCTTAAATAAACTTAGAAAAGCAGCACACAGAAATGGAAGGAAGAATGTTGCAGACACCCTAACTCTGGAGGTGAGGAGGATGGGAGCTGGATATGGGATGTAGGGAAGATGTGACCTACATCTAGATTAGTCAATACCCATGAGAGGGATTGAAGGTAAGATCTCAGGAGTGGTTATGGGTCTTCTAACCTCACTGTCCTGGTTCCCAATGAGTCTCAACATCGTTTAGGTTAACCTAAGGGTAAGACATGCTTTGATGAAGGTACTGGATACATATTTTACTCAATGGGGGCAGAGAGCACTGAATATTAACAATTATAAAGATTGTAGACTCACCAAGAAAAAAGAAAGAAGGCTTAAGTAAATGAAATCAGAAAAGAGAAAGGAGAAATTACAACAGATACAAGGAAATAAAAAGAACTGTAAGAGAAAACTATGAAAAACTTTATGCAAAAAATATTGGATAATCTAGAAGAAATGGATAAATTCTTAGACTTATACAACCTTCCAAAATTGAATCAAAAAGAATAGAGGATCTAAACAGACGGATCACCAGTAAGGAGATCAAAACAGTAATTAAAAACCTCCCAAAAAACAAAAGTCCAGGACCAGGTGGCTTCCTTGGCAAATTATACCAAATATTCAAAGAAGATTTAATACCTATCCCTCTCACTCTTCCAAAAAATTGAAGAGGAGGGGAGGCTTCCTAACTTAGTGTATGAGGAAAAAATTACCCTGGCACCAAAACCAGACAAGAACAAAACCAAAAAAGAAAATTACAGGCCAATATCACTGATGAACATAGATGTGAAAATCATCAACAAAATATTAGTGAATCGAATACCAAAAATACATTAAAAGGATCATACGCCATGATCAAGTGGGATTTATTCCAGAGACACAAGGATAGTGCAACATCTACATTCGATGAACATTAACAAAAAGAAGAATGAAAAACACATGATCATCTCAATAGATGCAGAGAAAGTATTCAACAAGATACAGCATCTATTTATGATAAAAAATTCTAGATAGATGAGTATAAAAAGACAGTGTCTCAACTATCATAGAAAACCCTAGAGAAATCCACAAAAAACTATTAGAAATTATTGACAAAAACAATAACATTGCAGGGTACAAAATCAATCTTCAAAAATCAGTTGCATTTCTATACACTAACAATGAAGTAGCAGAAAGGGAAATCAAAAATACAATTCCATTTACAATCACCACAAAAAGAATAGTATACCTAGGAATAAATTCAACCAAGGAGGTGAAAGACTGGTACCCTGAAACCTATAAAACCTTGTTGAAAGAAATCGAGGAACATGTGAAGAAGTGGAAAGATATTCCATGCTCATGTATTGGAAGAATTAACACACTGAAAACATCCATTCTTCCTAAATCAATCAACACATTCAATGCAATTCCTATCAAAGTCCCAAAAGCATTTTTCATGGAAATGGAACAAAGATCCTAAAATTTACATGGAACAAGATATCCCAAATAAATAGCCAAGGCAACCCTGAGAAGAAAGAACAAAGAGGGAGGTATCACAATCCCTGATTTAAAAATATACTACAAAGCTATAGTAATCAAAAGACTCTGGTATCGGCAGAAAAACACACATGCACAGATGAATGGAACAGAATTGAGAGGCCAGAAATAAATGTACACATCTATGGTTAGCTAATTTTTGACAAAGGAGCCAAGAACTTACAATGGAGAAAAAAATTCTATTGAATAAAAGGTGTTTGGAAAACTGGAAAGCCACATGCAAAAGAATGAAAGCAGACCATTATCTTAGACAATACATAAAAATTAACTCAAAATGGATTAAAGACTTGAATGTAAGGCCTGAAACCATAAAACTCATAAAAGAAAATATAGCTAGTACACTCTTTGACATGAGTTTTAGCACTGTCTCTTTGAATATTATGTCTCCTCAGGCAAGGGAAACAAATGAAAAAATGAACAAGTGCGACTACATCCATCTAAAAAGCTTCTTCGCAGCAAAGAAAATCATCAACAAAAAGAAAAGAAAACCCAACAGTTGAGAGAGGATATTCGCAAATCATATATCTGATAATGGATTAATATCCAAAATATATAAAGACTCGTACAACTTGACAACAGAAAAACAAACAGCCTAGTTAAAAAATAGGCAGAGGATCTGAACATTTTCCCAAATAAGATATACAGATGGCCTTGAGGCACAGGAAAAGATGTACAATACCACTAGTTATTAGGGAAATGCAAATCAAAACCATATTGAGATATCACCTCACACCTGTCAGAATGGCTATTATTAAAAAAATGAAAAGAACTAGTATTGGTCAAGATGTGGAGAAAAGGGAACTCTCATATACTGCTGGTAGGAATGCAAACTGGTGCAGCCACTATGGAAAACAGTATGGAGATTTTTCAAAAAATAAAGAATAGAACTACAGTATGATCCAGTTATTCCACTTCTGGCTATTTATCCAAAAAACATGAAAACACTAATTTGAAAAGATATATGCATCCCCATGTTCGTTGCAGCATTGTTCATAATGGCCGAGACTTGGAAACAATCTAAGTGCCCATCAAGGGAAGAATGGATAAAGATGTTGCATATATGAATATTATGGAGGACTACTCATCCACAAAAAAATGAAATCTTGCCATTTACAACCACATGGATGGACTTTGAGGGCATTGTGCTTAGCAAAATAAGTCAGACAGAGAAAGCCAAATACCATATGATTTCACTGGAAGATAAAACAACAACAACAACAAACACATAGACACAGAGGACAGATTGGTGGTTACCAGAGGGAAAGGGGGAAGGGAGGAGGGCAAAAAGTGTAAAAGGGCACAAGGGTACGGTGATGGATGGCAATTAGACTTGGGTAGTGAATGTGGTGTAGTCTACATAGAAGTCAAAATATAGTGATATACACCTGAAACTTACATAATGTTATACACCAAAGTTACCTCAAAAATTAAGTTAATGAAAATAATTATTTAAAAGAAGCTTGTATATTGGTCTCACCCTATGTAAGAGAAAGTAATAAAAACTAATCCATTCCCTTCCAGTTAATGTTCTGATGGCCATTTTTCAGGACAGTAACACCAGTAGAAGGATTAGTGACCACGCGGAATAGAGGATAAGGAGGTTCTCCTATTTGTTCATCCACCCATTCACTTTCTTTCATGGTATAGTTAGTAAGTGCCTACCTGTGGCCAGTTTTGTTCCATCCCTGGAAATATGGCATTGACCACAAAAGTCCAAATCCACGTTGTGTGGAATTTGCATTCTCCTTATTACATGTTCCAAGAACATGACTGAGTGGGAATGCTTCAGAGAAGTCTTTCCTTTTCTTCTTTTCCATCCCAGGTATGGAAGGCAAATATTGCTGTGCATGATTAGTTAAATCATTCTTCATGTCATGCACATATATAAACTATTTATTGAAAAATTATGTAGTGCCAGGCATGACTCCGGTTCGTGAATATCGGAATCAATCCCAGCCTCCAAAGAGCTTTCACATTAATGTGAAATTAAGTTCAAAGGTTTACAGTGATAACAGAATGTAAAGAATTCTAATGGAGATAAGGAAAAAAAATCCATCCTTCTTTTATTAATAAAGGAGAGGATTAGAAGCTTGCCACTCAAAAAGAAGGAATAAAACACTTCTGGAAACACGTACAATGGCACAACTGATGGAAGATATTATAGTCCCGGAAAAATCAGAGGTCCTTTAGAAGATTTCAGATAATGCTCCTGAGAATTCAGATCCCACTGAAGATGGCTGGAAGGAATCAGGTTTCCCCAGAGGTGAAGCATTACACAGACAATAGCACTGAGCATTCCTGATATGATGGGGAGAACATTGGCTTGTGCCTTAAAAAAAAAAAAAAAAAAAGGATGAAGGTGGACATTGAAATTTAGGTGGAGCTCTATGGCAGTTCAATACTGTGCCAATATACACCTAAATTATACAAAATACTTTTGGACCAACTAACATCTCAGGAATTATCTTTGCTTCCACACCCTTACCTAGTATTTTGCCTACCAGATTGGCCCAATCCAGAGAAGGAAACCTTAAATATTTACAAGGGTCAGGCAGATACAAAAGTAAGTGATACTGAAAGCAGGAAAAAGTGAGTGATACTGAAATCAGGAAAAAAACTATGCATAATCAAGGTGAATGGCAACTGACAATCACCTTACTGCCAGGTGGAAGAAAAAGAGCATGGCAAGAGCAGCAGTTAAATTGTGGTTTACACAGAAGGGGGCAGAGCAAAATGGTGGAGTGAGCTGACCCGGGATTCTCTCCCCTCCAAAATACAACAAAAGATTGGAAGAACTGAATTTCAGAGAATAAACATAATGCCAGCTCATTAGAGACCTACAATACCAAGAAGGCGGAGATCATAAACCTTGCTTACACCTTCGGAGGCGCTGGAACGGTAGGAAAGAACATCGCTCCCTCCCCTAGAGTCTGCGATTGCTGTGGCGCGGGTCAGGAAGGAGCCGGGGAGGGGCTGCGTGACCAGGGGATCATCCAGGACTCCTGCCGCTGATTCAGTGGAGACCCGCTGACGGGGGGAAAGCTTCCATCCACAGGGACCCCAAAAAGCAAGGGCCTTGGGAGACCAGAGAACAGAACTGATCTGAACCCAGACTGGCGCGTGTGAGTAACAGCCCCTCCCCCCCAGCAAAGCCAGTGGGCGCAGCCATCTTGCCCCCAAGGCGGAGTGCTCATAACACGCCGCTCTCGACCCCCTTCTAGTGGCGACAGGCTGTAACTGCAAATGAATTCTACCACCATGAGAAAAAACCGCTCCTCTACCATCCAGCAATTTATAAATGCCCCAGACCAGAAGGAAAACAGTAAAAACACAGAATTAAGTCCTGAGGACTTGGAATTAGGTAAACTAAGTGATAATGAATTCAGAGCAGCTATAATAAAAAAACTCAATGAGGTAGAGAGAAAGACAGAGAAACAAGCCGAGTTCTGGAGTTACCTCACAAAAGAGATTGAAATCATAAAGAAGAATCAAACAGAATTACTTGAGATGAAAAACACAATGGACCAGATAAAAGAGAATACGGATTCCCTGAATGCCCATGTAGACAACATAGAGGAGAAAATTAGCATAATCGAGGACAGACAGGCTGAATGGCACCAGACAGAGGAAGAAAGAGAACTAAGAATTTTAAAAAATGAGGAAAATCTCTGAGAGATAATGGATTCAATGAGGAGTAAGAACATAAGGATCATAGGAATTCCCGAGAATATGGAAAAGGAAAATGGAGCAGAAAGTGTGCTTAATGAAATTATTGAAGAGAACTTCCCAAATCTAGGGATCAACGGAGAAATGTGTGTAGAGGAGGGTTTTAGATCTCCTAGATTTGTCAATGTAAAAAGACCTACTGCAAGGCACATAGTAGTAAAGTTGGCAAATAGGAATGATAAGGAGAGAATACTCAGGGAAGTAAGGAAAAAAAAGAGAATAACCTATAAAGGAGCCCCTATCAGACTGTCAGCGGATTTCTCTACAGAAACTCTACAAGCTAGGAGAGAATGGAGTGATATATTCAAAGCTTTAAAGGATAAAAACCTTCAGCCAAGAATACTCTATCCAGCAAGAATTTCCTTCAGATATGAGGGAGAAATTAAATCTTTTCCAGACAAACAAAAGTTAAGGGAATTTGTAACTAAAAGCCCTCCACTACAAGAAATCCTCAAGTAGGCTCTCATACCTGAAAAAAGAAGAAAGGGAGAAAGGGGACACAATCCACAGACTAGGGAGACCGATGGATAGAACCAGAACAGGATAGCAAATATTCAATTATAGCATTAGGGTAAAGGTAAGGAAACTACCAAAACAAGGACGATCTTAGCACTCTAACTACAAATTAATAAGACGAGTTGGAATAAAAAATGAAAATAATTATTTAGGAGGGGAAGAGCAAAGGGTCTAAATCAGTATTGGTCAAGTAGGTAAGAGACCACGAGAGAATAGACTATATTATACACGAGATTCTAAATACAAACTTCAAGGTAGACACTAAAATAAAGTACAGAACAGAGTCACAAATCATAAATAAGGAAAAATCTAAGAAACCCAGCATAAGAAATTGCAGTATTAAATGGGTAGTCTAAAGCACACAGGAAAAAAAAAACACAGGAAAACAAGATAATGAGCGACAGATTAACAGCATTAAGTCCACATGCATCAATAATCACTCTCAATGTGAACGGATTGAACTCTCCAATAAAAAGACACAGAGTGGCAAAATGGATTAAAGAACACGATCCAACAGTTTGTTGCCTCCAGGAAACACACCTCAGCCCCAAGGACAAACACAGACTCAGGGTGAAGGGGTGGAGGACAATACTTCAAGCAAATAGCAAGGAAAAAAAGGCAGGTGTTGCAATTCTCATATCAGACCAAGTGGATTTCAAAATAAGACAGGTAAAGAGAGACACAGAGGGACAATATATAATGATCAAAGGGACACTTCATCAAGAAGAAATAACGCTTATAAATATCTATGCACCCAACACAGGAGCACCAAGATTCACAAAGCAACTATTAACAGAACTAAAGGAAGATGTTAAAAACAACACAATAATAGTAGGGGACCTCAACACCCCACTCACATCAATGGACAGATCATCCAGACAGAAAATCAACAAGGAAATAGTGGAGCTAAATGAAAAACTAAAACAATTGGACTTAATAGACATATATAGATCACTCCTCCCTGAAAGAGCTGAATACACATTCTTCTCAAGTGCACGTGGAACATTCTCTAGGATAGACCATATGTTGGGAAACAAGGCAAGACTCTACAAATTCAAAAAAATTGAAATAACAACAAGCATCTTCTCAGATCATAGTGCTATAAGGCTAGAAATTAATTACAAGAAAAAAGCTGAGAAAGGCACAAAGATGTGGAGACTAAACAACACACTACTGAATAAGCAATGGATCATTGAAGAAATTAAAGAAGAAATAAAAAAATACCTGGAAACAAATGAAAATGATAGCATGCCATACCAACTCATATGGGATACAGCAACAGCTGTATTAAGAGGAAAATTCATCACAATACAGGCACATCTTAACAAACAAGAAAAATCCCAAATAAGCAACCTTAAAGCACACCTAACTGAACTAGAGAAAAAAGAACAAATGAAGCCCAAAGTCAGCAGAAGGAGAGAAATAATAAAAATCAGAGCAGAAATAAATACTATTGAAACGAAAAAGGCAGTAGAAAGGATCAATGAGACAAAGAGCTGGTTCTTTGAGAAGATAAATAAAATTGACAAACCACTAGCCAGACTTACAAATAAAAAAAGGGAGAAAGCTCAAATAAACAAAATCAGAAATGAAGGAGGAGAAATAACAACAGACTCTGCAGAAATACAACAGATTATAAGAGAATACTACAAAAAACTATATGCCAACAGAATGGATAACCTAGAGGAAATGGATAAATTCTTGGAGTCCTACAATCTCCCAAAGCTCACTCAAGAAGAGGCAGACAATTTGAACAGACCAATCACAAGGAAAGAGATTGAAACAGCAATCAAAAACATCCCAAAGAATAAAACCCCAGGACCAGATGGCTTTCCTGGGGAATTCTACCAAACTTTCAGAGAGAATTAATACCTATCCTTTTCAAGCTATTCCAAAAAATTAAGGAGGATGGAACACTTCCTAACACATTCTATGAGGCCAACATCACACTGATACCAAAGCCTGACAAGGACACCACGAAAAAAGAGAACTACAGGCCAATATCACTGATGAACATAGATGCAAAAATTCTAAACAAAATTTTGGCCACCAGAATTCAGCAATTCATCAAAAGAATCATACATCAGGATCAGGTGGGATTCATACCAGGGACACAGGGATGGTTCAACATCCGCAAATCAATCAACGTGATACACCACATCAACAAACTGAGGAATAAAAACCACATGATCATCTCAATAGATGCAGAGAAGGCATTTGACAAAATCCAACAGCCATTTATGATAAAAACACTGAACAAAATGGGCATAGAAGGAAACTACCTCAACATAATAAAGGCCATATACAACAAACCCACAGCCAACATCATACTCAATGGGCAAAAACTGAACCCCATCCCCCTGAAAACAGGAATGAGACAAGGATGCCTTCTATCACCACTCTTATTTCACATAGTAGTGGAGGTCCTGGCCAGAGCAATCAGGCAAGAAAAAGGAATAAAAGGAATCCAAATAGGGAGGGAAGAAGTGAAACTCTCGCTGTTTGCAGACGACATGATCTTATATATAGAAAACCCCAAAGAATCCATTGGAAAACTGTTAGAGGTAATCAACAACTACAGCAAAGTTGCAGGGTATAAAATCAATTTGCATAAATCAGTAGCATTTCTATACTCCCGTAATGAACCAACAGAAAAAGAACTCAAGAATACAATACCATTCACAATCGCAACAAAAAGAATAAAATACCTTGGGGTAAATTTAACTAAGGAAGTGAAGGACCTATCTAATGAAAATTACAAGGCCTTTCTGAGAGAACTGGATGACGACATAAGGAGATGGAAAGACATTCCATGTACATGGATTGGAAGAATAAACATAGTTAAAATGTCCGTTCTACCTAAAGCAATCTACAGATTCAACGCCATCCCAATCAGAATCCCAGTGACATTCTTTACAGAATTAGAACAAAGAATCCTAAAATTCATATGGGGCAACAAAAGACCCCGAATTTCTAAAGCAATCCTGAGAAAAAAGAACAAAACGGGAGGCATCACAATCCCTGACTTCAAAACATACTACAAAGCTACAGTAATCAAAACAGCATGGTACTGGTACAAAAACAGGTGCACAGATCAATGGAACAGAATTGAAAGCCCAGAAATAAAACCACGCATCTATGGACAGCTTATCTTTGACAAAGGAGCTGAGGGCATACAATGGAGAAAAGAAAGTCTTTTCAACAAATGGTGCTGGGAAAACTGGAAAGCCACATGTAAAAGAATGAAAATTGACCATTCTTTTTCACCATTCACCAAAATAAACTCAAAATGGATCAAAGACCTAAAGGTGAGACCTGAAACCATAAGGCTTCTGGAAGAAAACGTAGGCAGTACACTCTTTGACATCAGTATTAAAAGGATCTTTTCGGACACCATGCCTTCTCAGAGAAGGGAAACAATAGAAAGAATAAACAAATGGGACTTCATCAGACTAAAGAGCTTCTTCAAGGCAAATGAAAACAGGATTGAAACAAAAAAACAACCCACTAACTGGGAAAAAATATTTGCAAGTCATATATCTGACAAAGGCTTAATATCCACAATATATAAAGAACTCTCGCAACTCAACAACAAAACATCAAACAACCCAATCAAAAATGGGCTGGAGACATGAACAGACATTTCTCCAAAGAAGATATACTGATGGCCAATAGGCACATGAAAAGATGCTCATCATCGCTGATCATCAGGGAAATGCAAACCAAAACTACACTAAGATATCACCTTACACCCGCTAGAATGACAAAAATATCTAAAACTAATAGCAGCAAATGTTGGAGAGGTTGCAGAGAAAAAGGAACACTCATACACTGCTGGTGGGAATGCAAGCTGGTGCAGCCACTATGGAAAACAGTATGGAGATTCCTCAAAAAATTAAAAATAGAACTACCATACGATCCAGCCATCCCACTACTGGGTATTTATCCAAAGAGCCTGAAGTCAGCAATCCCAAAAGTCCTGTGCACCCCAATGTTTATTGCAGCACTGTTTACAATAGCCAAGACGTGGAAGCAACCTAAGTGCCCATCAACAGACGAATGGATAAAGAAGATGTGGTACATATATACAATGGAATACTACTCAGCTGCAAAACAGAACAAAATCATTCCATTTGCAATAACATGGATGGACCTTGAGAGAATTATGTTAAGTGAAATAAGCCAGCGAGAGAAAGATAATCTGTGTATGACTCCACTCAAATGAGGAATTTAAAATTATGGACTAAGAACAGTTTAGTGGATACCAGGGGAAAGGTGGGGTGGGGGGTGGGCACAAAGGGTGAAGTGGTGCACCTACAATATGACTGACAAACATTAATGTACAATTGAAATTTCACAAGATTGTAACCTATCAATAACTCAATAAAAAAAAGTGTGGTTTACACAAAGGATTCTCTTCATGAATGGGTAGCTAATACGCCTTCATTTGATTTTTTTTGTTCTGTAAAGATAATGCAGAAATTTGTGGTCTTAGTTTTGTTTTAACCTCCATCTGATGGATTGCCAAACACACCTGCTTCAGACAATTCTTCTAATGTAAAGCTGCTCCACTTTATATCAATACAAATCTGTTGATTACTCCAGATCTCTGGGAAGGGTGGCCTTTCATTTCTCTAAATTCCCTTCATCACGACATTTTCTCTAATGAGCTACATGGTATTGTTTCATTTATAAAGACGGGATGAGACTGGAGCTAAAATTATTAGAATAATTAAAAAATCAATAACTGACTGAGCTGTGCTGGATGTAATTCCATACACACATTTGTGACCTCGTGTATGCCTTGGAAATCCTTGTGAGAGAGGTATTATTTTTTCTACTATTTCTTCTCCTGATCTTGATTTTTTTATATTTCCTTCTTCCTTTTTGTTTGAGGTATAATAGACATTCAACATTATATTAGTTTCAGGTGTACAACATAACAATTCAATATTTGTATATATTGTAAAATGGTGACCACAATAAGTTTAGTTATGACCCATCAACATAAATAGTTATAAAATGTGTTTTTCTTATTATGAGAACTCAATATCTACTGTCTTAGAACTTTCAAATATACAATTCAGTATTATGAACTATAGTCACCATGCTGTACACTGCATCCCCATGACTTATATATTTTATAACTGAAAGTTTATACCTTTGATCCCCTTCACCCATTTTGCCTATCCCCTCATCCTCCACATCTGGCAACCACCAATCTGTTCTCTCTATCTCTGAGCTTGTTTTTTTAGATTCCAAATATAATTGAGATCATACAGCATTTGTCTTTCTCTGTCTGACTTATTTTGCTCAGTATAATGTCCTCAAGGTCCATCCATTTTATCTCAAATAGCAAGATTTCTCTTTTAGGGCTGAATAATATATATATAACGTTATCCACTCATCCATAGATGAACACAGGTTGTTTCCATATCTTGGCTGTTGTAAATAATGCTGTGATGAACATGGGGGTGCATATATCTTTTGAAGTTCGTGTTTACCTTTTCTTCAGATAAATACCCCAAAGTGGAATTGCTGGACCACATATTAGTTTTATTTTTAATTTTTTGGGGAACTTCCATACTGTTTTCCATAGTGGCTGCACTAATTTACATTCCCCCCAACAGTGCACAGGGTTCCCTTTTCTATACGTCTTCATCAACACTCATTATTTCTTGTCTTTTTGAGGGTAGCCATTGTAACACATGTGAGGTAACATCTCATTGTGGCTTTGATCTGCATTTCCCTAATGATTAGTAATTTTGAGCACCTTTGCATATACCTGTTGTTCCTCTGTATGTTTTTTTTGGAAAAATGCCTATTCAGATCCTGTGCTCATTTTTAACCTGTTTGGTTTTTTGCTCTTGAGTTGTATGAGCTCTGTATATATTTTGCAGATTAACCTCTTATCAGACATATGATTTGCAAATATTTTCTCCCATTTGGCAGCTTGCCACATCTTCTTATTCTTATTCATCTTTTTAATGACAAGGAAATTGAGGCTAAGAGATGTCCTGTTTCCTTCCTCAAGGTATATGCCTAGCATGTGGCAGAGCCATTGTATAATGTCAGATTATAAAGTCTGGGTATAAATCATACAACATCAAGATCTCCCCTGAATTCATCTTCAGATGTAATTCTAGCCATCTCATGCATAGAGGCACAACATATGCCAAGATTTCTCTGAACGACACTGACCCAAGAACCAGAATAAAGGCTCTCAGAAAATTATTCTCCTTTCTGAAAAAAATTTTTCTACTGAGAGCAGCCAGCTGAGAACACCTTTCATGCCCTTCTGGTATAAATGAAGCTGTGGACCGTTATCCAAGCCACTCTTCATTTAGTCCCCGTCCTGATCTAAATCCCTAACCTACATACATGTTTTGATGTCCTTCAGCCAAATTGAGTCTCATGTTAAAATGTCCTTGTTGCTGCATAATTTCCCTCAGGCCCCTCTAAATCCCTAATTAACCTTTCATACCACTTTTACACCTGTCATTGCATCTTCCATGGCTGTAGTTTCCAAAGGACAAAAAGAGAAATCATCTATCTCGTCTTCTGTTGGGGGTTCACAATATCTACCATTTTGTGACAACTAAACAGTTTGCTGTTGTTGTTGAAGGTTTTGAGATCCACCACGCAGGAGGAGCTGGAGGCAGCACAGAACAAACCTCCTGTGTATGACTTGTTCCGCACACGCAACCTGCGTAAAAGGATCTGTGTACTGTCCTTTATGAGGTAGGCTTCACACAGTGTGTGAGGAACTTTAAATAGTGGATACATGATTCTACTTCTTATTTCAAAAATATAACATGCTGTAGGGACAGACTTGAGATAAAACAAGAGAAAGCAATAAAGATAATTGCTATGTCTGGAGGTAGACAAATTGTTGTGAAAAGACCAACATAGAACTAACTGTACAGTTAGGAGTTTTGTTATCACATCACTCTACCAGGCTTATCATTGGAGATGAGGTTGAGAACTTCAGTCATGGCACAGAGTTTGACTTTAAGTTTCTTCACTTGTTTGTTTTCATTTTAATTGAGAGAAAATTACAAACAGTAAAGTGCTGAAATATATGAAGCTCAATGAATGTTTCCATATGTGAGTATATAACCATCACTCAGATCAGGATACAGAAAAACTCTAAAACCCTAGGAGGCCTCCCTCAAGTATCCTTCACAAAAACACTCTCTACCTCCTAAAAAAACTAAGCAAAAATTATAAGCTCCATTATCATATCATTATTTTATGATAATTATTAAATCATTAACTTGCAAGGAACTTGCATATAAAATATACCCAATGTTTATTTTAATCATGTATGGTAAGACACACAGACTCAGGAATGATTGTCATGAAGGAACTTTATACCACAGATCCCTAGAAAGAGGAGGCATGAAACAGCACACAGGGCCATTCAGGGAGGTAGCAGGGTCAGTTAGAAGGCCAAAGAGAGAAGGAAAGAAAGAGCATGGATAAGAGACTTTATTGGCTTTTTTTGTTGGAAGGAATGTGAGAAGAGAGTAGGTAACCTGAATTAGATTAGGATTCGATAGTTTGAATAATTTTAGGGGACTCTGAGCTGTAGTGGTGATCTGTAGTTGTCCAGTACCTCACCCTGGGGTGATTTAGGGGAGGGGGGATATTGGCTTGGTGTGTGAGTTTGATAAAAGAGATGGTTGGGGGTGTGAGCTATGGATTGTTGGCTTGCATATGAAAGGTACTTTCACAGGGGGGTCATTTGCTATCTCTAGGAATTATCTAGCCCCAGAAAAAGCAGACTCTCGAGTATCAAGGCCCTAAATACCAGAGTATCAAAAATACATAAAATAAGAGAATACAATCAACACAGAAATATTCTACAAATCAGACTATGCATTTATTCTTTACACCTACCCCTAGTTTCCTGGCTCAATATTATCACTTGTAGGACAGAGAATCTAAACCCCATGGTATCTTTCTTTCCTCCTGTTCCCCACAGATTTACAACCTTCCTTCCCTATTTTGGCCTGAATCTCCATGTCCAGCACTTGGGGAAAAATGTTTTCCTGTCCCAGGTTCTTTTTGGTGTAGTCACACTTCCAAGCAATTATGTTGCACTTTTGGCACTGAATCACCTGGGCCGTCGAGTCAGCCAGATGCTTTTCCTGTTCCTGCTGGGAATCTCCATTCTGATCACCACATTTGTGCCTGAAGGTGAGAAAAGAGCACACGTTGAAGCACCCAGAGAAGATGTGTTCCTTGCATTACTCATGAATTGTACTGGTCACACCTATTCAAAGCCCTAAGGAAATGCAGATTAGGTTCTAAAAATTCTCTGAAACCAACCTGAAAGTTCAGCATATATTTTGCCATCAAGTTTTTGGGAAAGGAGCTCAAGTTCAATTAAGGTTGGCTCTGATATATGATGTATTCATTATATCCAAGAAGTATCTGGAAACTGGTGCCATTTCCACCAGCTCCACCAGATTGATTGACCAAGAATAATGATCTCCAGCTTATCTATTAACATAGGAGTTCTGTTATTTTGTTCGTCTCTTCTGCTTGACTAGCCCCTTGTCAATATTGTGTAACTCCTAGGTTTTAAACTCTCAAAGACATGGATGGATCTTACACCCTCAGTAATTGCCCACATGACAGTCTTAAGTTCTGTGTTAAGGACGAAGGGGATACAGCACAGAATTAATGGAAGACAGCACCTGTTGGACTTAACTCTGTCTCTCTGTTTCTGGCAAATCTCAGCTATGAATGGAGAGTTGATGAAATAACTCAATTCTTTTATTCTTGTAAGTCATAATATGCAGATAAGTCACATTTATTACCTGATTAGACATAGCACATTTTCTGCCTCTGTGCAGTTTCTCTACCATATATGTTATCCTTGCAAACACCTCCAATAGAGTCTTCTTCAGTTGTAGTTTGAGGGATGCTGATTCCTTCAGCTCTGATTTCCTGAATCTCACTGGTCTTCTTCTTTCCAGAAATGCAGAGCTTGCGTGTGGCTTTGGCAACTTTCGGAGTAGGAGTTTCTTCTGCTGCCAGCACCAGTTCTGCTACCCATGGAAATGAACTGATCCCCACTGTAGTCAGGTACAGAGCTCATGGATGATCTGTCAGGATCAAAATACGCCTTTCCTAGATAACTGACACTTATTGGTGGAGGAAAACTAAGACTGGCTAGTTATCAAAAGGAGGGATGGGCAAAAGGGACAAGGGGGCACATATGTATGGTGATAGATAAAAATTGGACTACCGGGGGTGAGCAGGATGAAGTGTATTGAGGAATTGGTAAACAATAATGTACACCCGAAATTACACAATGTTATAAACAATCGTAATCCCAATAAAATTACTTGGGAAAAAAAGTAAATGAAAATAGTAATAATAATAATAAAAATTACAGCAAAATATCATCAAAAGCTGACTTTTTGCCCTGAACGGAGATAGATCCTTTTATGTTTCTTCTCATGTAATCTTCTGAACTACATGAAGGGTAAATGTTATGAGTAACAATATTTTTTCAATGATCAAATTGTGTTTTAATGCATATGTGAACTTGAAAAAAATTCCTAGCAAATAAGAGAGAAAATGTCCAAAACAAGACTATGGCATCAATTTCCATGTCTAAACACACTGATGTGCTGTCTCCCATAACCAAAACAAACTAATAAATCGCAAATTATATGTGTGGATTTTCACCAGATTTTTTTGTATTATTGTTTGCACCCGAAGAGCAGTAGCTGTAGGAGTCATTGGAATTGCTGCTAATATTGGGGCAGCTGTGGCCCCCCTCTTGATGATCCTAACGGTGTATTCCCCCCACCTGCCCTGGATCATCTATGGAGTCTCCCCCATCCTCAGTGCCCTTGCTGTCCGACTCCTTCCTGAAACCAGGAATCAGCCCCTGCCTGACTCCATCCAGGATGTGGAGAATGAGTGAGTAGACCTCTTAGCTGTCCCTTAGGGTTGCTGTGCACTATAGGTCTGTGATGAGGAGGGCAGAACACCATTCAGGGTCATTATCTCCAGGGGAATGTTGAGACCCAGACTATTGCCATGTGGTCAGTGCTTTGGTTCAGCTCCAACCTCATCCCTCCCCCACAGTGATCTCAGACTCCCCAAAGCCTCCCCAGATCACACAGATCTGCTCTACCCAGGCTGAACCAGTAGGTTTAGTGGCGAAGAGGCCAAAATTAGGTGCCCTAGTGTGACACATACAGCCTTGAAGTTATTTCACAAACATGCACAGATTCAAACACCAGGTTCTCATCCCCCTGTCCCTGGCAGCCCTCAGCCCAGGGAGTGCAGGTAAGCTCTCTGAGACTGCTGGTTCCTGTAGGCCTGTATAATTTGATTCTTATTCTCCGGAGAAACAGAACCAATACGATGCATATATATACAGTGAGACAGATTTATTTTAAGGAATTGGCTCACAGTATTGTGGGAGCTGGCAAGTCTGAAATCTGTAATCAGGGAGGAGCCTGGAGACCTAGGGAAGAGCTGAAGGAAGAAAAGTGTTCTCCATTCTAAAGGCAATCTCGAGGCAGAATTCATTCTTCCTCTGCGGGACCTGTCTTTTTCCCTTAAGGCCTTGAAATGATTGGCTGAGGCCCCTCTCACATTATGGAGAGTGATGTGCTTTGCTGACAGTCTACTGGTTTAAATACTAACAACATCTAAAAAATACCTTCACGGAAACATCTAGACTGGTGTTTGACTCAATATCTTGGCACTATTGCCTAGCCAAGTTGACATACAAGATTCACCATCACAAGACCTGAGTCCTGCCCTGGTCACTGACGAATCTGAGGGAGGTCAGGGAGAGGACAAGAGCCCCTCCCTCAGCTGACAACATTTCTCAGGGAAAAGTGTCCTGTTGTGCTGCCTGTGAGATTCAGATCAACTGGTTTTCACTGGGAATGAAAGTGTTGAGAATAGAGATTTTAAAGTGATAGAGATTGGGAAAGGATTCTAAAACTTTTCTGTGCTTCCCTTTCCTCTTCTAAAACCCTTCTTTCCAATGCCATGGTGTCCAAGGGTGACAGTAGAAACTATGAAAGCTGCTTTCCCAGATCCTGCTTGGGACCTGGGTCTTTTTCTTTACAAGATTTACTCAAACCCCTGGGGCAGGGTTCATGGTTTATAGTAACGCTAGCTGGTGAAGGATAAGCTTGCTCTAAAGAATGCAGGGCATCTGTGTTTATTCCACATCTTTTCATTTTTTATGTTTGTTTCCTTGTATTTTTACCAGGAGAAAAGACTGGAGGAAAGCAAAACAGGAAGAAATTTCCATGAAAGTGACACCATTTTAAGGAATTCCCGGAGCTAACTAACTGCTGATTGAAGTGCAAAATAAATGGGAAAAATGAAATAATTTATCATAAGGGAAAATTTGTAAAATAAATAAATAAAAATATTTAATGGAAAAATGTTTTTTTCTAATTGCAATATTCAATTACTAAGGATAAAATACCTATAATTAATCATAATAAGAAATGTGAAGAAAATCATAACATTTTCAAAAAACTGAGAACGTTTGTATAATTGTGGATAACCAGCATATTTCTGGATAGGAAGATTGATTAGTACTAAAAGTAACAATTTTTCCCCTAATTAATTGGTATAATAATTGATGTAATTATAATGGAAAACTACATACTTTCAGAAGAATTTAAAAAATAGTTATAAGTTTATCTAGAAATTACAATAAAGTGATTCCTAAAAAGAGGACTATGGAATGAGAGGAGGCTGGCTATCATATAGGGTAGCATATGCTGGACTTTATTATAGATGCAATAGTCAAAATAGTAGTAGCAGATCCATTTACATATAAAAGGAAATCCAGAAACAGACTATAGTAAATGTAACACTGAATATATAATTTTGACATCAGAAGTCACAGGGCAAAAGACAGGATTATGCAACAAATAGCGTAAATAACTATTTAAAAACAAATGACTAATGATGTGACTTCATACTCTACATCGAAAAATATTCTGCTTTAATAAATGTTAAATGGAATAAAAAAACTAAACTTTTCTTTATAAAATTTGGATACAAAATATTGGGATAAAAATGGTTTGAATAGTAAAGCAAATGTCAGAAATTTAAAGGCAGGTGGATTTGAATAATACCCATCTAAAGTCTCTGTTGGGCTAAATCCTAATAACTTGTCAAAGAAAACTAGAAAAATATTTACCAAAATGATAAAAGCACTTAACCTTTGCTGGTGGACTTTTAAGTGATTGTTACTTTCTTCCTTGTAAGTTTCTGTATTCAAAGCTTAAACAAAGAATATGTCAAATTTCCAAATATTATAAGATGTCAAAAATGAAAGAACAAATGACAAAATAAAGTTTTAAAAATATACTTTTAATATGTAGAATTCTCATCATATCTACCCAAAAGATAATAAATCAGTAGAAAAAGAGTAAAAAGCAGAACATATCATTTTCAAGAGAAAAAGTCACATAGGCCATAAATTTATGAAAAACTGTACACATCCACTAGAAATTAAAGACACAGAAACTCAAATGAAAGACCAACTTAATTAAAGTGTGCTCAAATCAAGGTTGGTGAGAGTTCACTTTAAATAGAAACTCATTGATTGATGACGGAATTATAAAATAATTCATGTTAGAGAGCTGCTGAAAACACAGTTTGGCATCTTACCGAGAGCTATGAAATAAACACTCATGAATTCAGCAGCCATTTATTGAGCAGGTAGTAACTACCAAGGAGTGTGGTAAGTACTCTGCACATTAATACGAACTGAAAAAACAGGGAATTTTTTTGGGTGCTGGAAATGTGATCTATCTTGATTGTGATTATGGTTACATGACAGAATACATTTGTCAAAACTCATCAAATGATAGACTTAAAATTGGTAACTTGTATTTATGTAAATTATAACACAATAGAGATGACCAAATGAAGATGAGTTGTTTGCACACTTTTCCAATGTCTCTTCCACATATTAAGTGCTGTTAGACCAGAAGGGACAACCAATTGGAGGGCCAGCAATGGACAAAGAAAGGGTTGCCTCTCTGTGGTGGGCAACAGTATCATTGATCCTGCCCCATCTCCCTGAGCCCTGGGTATTTTTGGAGACCTTGAAGTTTAGTGAGGGAGCTTGTGGTAATTAAAATTCTGGCTCTTAATAAGTGAGAGGAGAATCCTGATACACAACACGAAGTTCTCCTCTTTTCAATTATCTGATGGTAATTAAGAGACACTTCAATGGGATTGCATAATGGCCCTGAGTTTCATGTTGTTCCATGGACTTATCACATCAAGGCTTGACTCTCTTAATCTCTCATTATTAGGTATGCAAAGAAGCTAGAATCCACTACTCCAACCCAGAGGATCTCCTTCATCCTCTTTACAGTGGGTCTACACAACTCCTTCCTTCTCAAAGAAAACATAGAACAGACAACCGCAAACTGATTCATCACCGTGTGTCACAGGCTACAATTTTTCTGACCAGAAGTAAGGAATTTGAGTCTCACTGACTTTTGATTCATCTTGGCCTGAAAAAGAATTTCTGAAAATCAAATGTGGTTATGCTTGTTTGGGTTCTTTAAACTGCAAGCAACAGAGCCAGCTAGCTTATACAAAAAAGGAGAGTATTGTGAAAGGATATTGGGGCAGCTTAGAAAATCAAAAGAAGACCTGGAGGTCTCAGGAAAACAGTGACAGGGGAATTGCTGGAGCCTGGGCAGCAGGAACCTGGAACCTTCTGTCTGAAGATGTTAAAATGACTCAGCCACAACAATTTCCTTTCTCTGCATCTTTTCAGGCAAGTTTCAAATTCTCAGGAGAGAGTTGTTCACTCAGAATGATTCTCCAGCAACCTTGTGTGTGTCCCATCCCTGCCTCCCCAGCCATGAATGATTCATCCAAGGGCAGAGATATGTCCATTTCACTCAAGTTTACTCATAGATGGCCAAGGATAAATGGAACTGACCCTTCTCTGCATAAATGCCATTCTGTCACTCCTGTCTATAAGAAGAATAACGTATTTCTAGGTAGCTATTATGATGAAGGGAACAGCTTCGTCTTTCATATACTTGAGTTTTATACAATCTGCATCTTATGTATTATTACTTTAATGACCCAAGTCACTTTTACATGCTGCAGTTCAAATACCAATGGATGAACATTCTGAGATGTCTAACAATTGTTATATTGCCCACCAGACTAACAGTTCCATTTTGACAGCATCATCATCTTTATCTATATAGGCAGCTTCTGCACTTATATTTGACATTTTTTTTTTTTTTTTTTTAAAGATTTTATTTTTTCCTTTTTCTCCCCAAAGCCCCCCCGGTACATAGTTGTGTATTCTTCGTTGTGGGTTCTTCTAGTTGTGGCATGTGGGACGCTGCCTCAGCGTGGTCTGATGAGCAGTGCCATGTCCGCGCCCAGGATTCGAACTAACGAAACACTGGGCCACCTGCAGCGGAGCGCGCGAACTTAACCACTCGGCCACGGGGCCAGCCCATATTTGACATTTTTGAAATACTTTTATCTATATAAATAAAAGCTACCTTCTGTCTGTGTATAAAAACATCACACAAAACTGATGGATTGATTCTATTAAATTTGGAATTTATTTGGGGAATGGTCTGACTTAAAATATAGACAATTTAGAGGTCCAAAATTTTCTTTGGTAGACCTTTGAAGCATCTCAAAGCCACGGGCCGTCTCACTCTCTAAAGCAGTAGGATCTGAAGCCCAAAGGAACCCAAAGACAGAGAAAACAATGTGATTTCAAGTATAACTGAAAGTATACAGTCATGAATACAATTGCTGAATGATGGGGATACATTCTGAGAAATGTTAGGCTATTTAATGATTATGCAAACATCACAGAGTGTACTTACACAAACCAAGACGGCAGAGCCTACTACACACTGAGTCTATGTAGTACTAATCTAAGGGACCACCATTGTATATGTTGTCCATTTTTGACCAAAACATCATTATTCAATGCATGACTGTAATCTCAGTTTGAAAGGCAGGAAAACAAATGCTCTGAATGACAAGTGTTGGAATTTGAAATCCGGCTGCTTTTCACAGGGCAAATCCTGGTTGGGAGCTTCAGCTTAAGTAAAATCAGGGACTTATTTACTAAAAATGGTTAATGACTTTCTTGAGCAATGCTGGGAAAGCCAGCAAACGATTTTCTTGAGTGAGTGGAAAACATAACAATAAAATGCTGGTATGTAGTAAAAAAGAAACATAGAGTCTCAGAAAGTTATTGCTGAAGAAAAGAAGAAAATCATCTGGAATTCTCAAAAACTAGAAGTCTTTTTTGTTTAGGTTAGGTGATACTTTGGCTTAAGCCAGAAGAGTCTATATTTAATGCAAAGAGAAAGAACACAACTTAAAATGATATGTGAAATGCTAGAATTATATCATCAAAATGTATCCAAAAGGCCAGGGGTATTTAGCAGTGTTATATCATATTTTTGTATGCAGAACAAGACAATATTTTTCAGTAATACCAAATGTGATTTATGTTTTCTCCACCCCCAAACACACACATAGGACCTTTTATTTAATTTCTTCACTTATGCACTAGTGTGATCATACATCCTGGTTTCCAAGGACGGCCTCAGTTTACACTTTTTATGTTGGCAGAATTATTGAGTGTCCACTTTCATTACCAAAAGTGCTTCTGTTTCATTTTTATGATCCTACCTAAGGCTTTTCTTTTCATGGCAAATAGCAGAAATGAATCACTAAACCTAATCACAAGTCAAGTCATCATGTCATAGGAGGGAAATTGTCAAATGAAGCAAGCAAATCTTTACTTTGAGTTAAAAAATCTTTGTCCAAGTGTAAAAATGATTTAGGAAGACAGCTTATTTCCCTAGTCCTGTCCTCCATGCCATTCTATCAACCCCAACACTAGCTAAAGATCTTCTGAGCTGGGGAAGGAGTATCTGAGAGAAAATAAAAAGAGGGTAGAAACTGGTGAAGAAATCTGATAAGGATATGTGCCCCACTATTCAAAATGGAGAGAACGGACTCTCTCACTCAGTAGAAAACCGAGGGTATAATGAGGTGCATTTATGTAGAAAATATGAAAAGAATAATAAAACTTACTAACAGTCTCTGTTTTGTTATCACCAGGCCTCAGTGATATTAAATAATGTAAGTGATAAAATCTTCCTGCCAACTCATAAAAATATTTTGTTGGTCTAAGTTCTAAACAATTGATGTGGTTACTGTTAAGTTTTAATAATATATCTGTAGGCTTCAAATTAACACATTTTGGTTACTTATTTATTGAATATAAATTCTACATGGACATTGATTTGGAGAACTCTAGTTATACAGTTGGTCCCAGGCATCTGTGGACCCAGCTACACATTTGTTTTAAAAATAAGTTCATGAGGGTGTTGCCAGCAACATGGTGGAGTGAGTTCTTACCTTTGTCTCTCCTCTCTAAGTTACAACCAGTATGACATCCATTGACCAACCGAAGACTTCCTGCACAGCACGTCAGAATGGCTGAGAGATCCATACATCTATACTACTGAAGATGGGTGGACTGCTCTTCCAGGAGACCGTGGAACTAAGGAGGGTCCACTTAGAATGTAATTGAAAAATTACTGGAGACTCAGGGTGGACTAACTTGAGAGTTAAAAACTCAATGAGGAGGCAGTCTTAGGGGGACAGCATGCTTTTTTGGAGCCTCGGTAGGTTCTTGCTGTGAAGATCTGAGGAAAATCCTCTCTTTATTCCATTAGGAAGAGGGGCAATGTAACTATTTAGAAACAATCCCAGAGCAAGAGCATCTGCTCTTGGCTCTATTCTCTGTAAGCAAAGCCAGATCTCAAGACAAACTACATAACCAAAGCCTTATCTGACCTGGGGGAGGCAAATACACCAACTCCAGATTCCCATGTTGGGAATGACTGATGGTTTAGTCTGCAATTCCCCATTTGTTTCCAATCAGTCTCCAGATCCCATACTGGGAACTGTTGGTGACAGTCACAGTTGTCCATTTTGTTTGTAATCAGTCCACAGTGTCCATTGTTTCTGGTTTGCTGCTCAATACTTTTTCCCAGCACAAAGTTCACTGGGAATTGTTGGTGGTTACCAGCCAGAGTTGGGCTGGGTCTGATTTAGGAACCACGTGGAGCCTGGGTTTGGACTGGGTCCAATTTAAGCTGGACTGAGTCCACTTGGAGGCTTCAGGTGAATATTAAATAAGGGCTAATTGGTAATGGGAATCTATGAAGGAAAAAATGCCGCATAATTGGTGTGCCTGGGTCAAACATTTAAATGCTGTTAAACCACTTGCCACCTCCCAACCCTATGGCAAGTCCCTCATAGGTATTAGTTTGGTTCAGAGAAATCCGAAGACATGGTGAAAAAAATGAGATCCTCAAGTTTCAAAGAATTGAGTGCACCACCTTCTAGCACATCTGTTTATTTTATACCTAAGACCTGTGGTCCCGGAGTGGTAGATATCTGCAAAAAAATGGCACAATTTGACTAGAAACAACTGAGAATTATAATAGTCATTCTAGGGAATAGTCCAATTAGATAAAATCAATGCAGAATCTTATAAAAGTATCAAAATTAAGCATTGAAAGATTCACTGCAAAAAACTCATAAAAAATTAAAGAGGTAAGAGGTACCTAAAACAAAAGACTTTAAGACGGATGTAACACTGACATATCACTTACTGCCTCCTCTACTTGAATACGTATATTAGTAATCTTCTGTCTGCCTTGCTCTGAAAAGACAATATGACCATAAAAAAAAGCTGGCTAAGTTAATGACCTTACAGACACCCTATATCTACCTTTGAAAAAGAACCCCCATATAGGCTCCTACCAATGTTGGCAGTACTCTGAGAGATTCCTGGTAAACTGCTATCTTGTTCCCAGAAACAGCCAAGCAGAAACTAAAATTATAATTAGTATAGTTGTCCAATATTGCCAGTTATATTTACTGTTTAGCTGAAACCTGACAAGATATTTACAAGGATTTAATAAATTTATGACCAGAAATTTGCCAAATTGAAAACAGATATTTAGAGCCTGATAGGAATTTTTTGTAGGCCTCTTCCCCTAAGTAAAAATGAAACTATGTACCCAGAGGGAAAGAAACATTCCAACAATAGGTGGATGGATGTGTCAGTCCATTTTGCCAATCCCAACACTTTCCCTATTCATCTCAAAATACTTGTAGGGACCAGCCCTGTTGCACAGTGGTTAAGTTCACATGCTCTGCTTTGGCAACCCAGAGTTCACAGGTTTGGATCCTGGGCATGAACCTACACACCACTCATTAAACCGTGCTGTGGCAGTGCCCTTCATACAAAATAGAGGAAGATTAGCACAGATGTTAGTTCAGTGACAACCTTCCTCAAGCAAAATGAGGAAGATTGACAACAGATGTTAGCTCAGGGTTAATCTTCTCCACCAAAGAAAAAATACTTATAGATATTGGGATATTAGAAATAGATTTGTCCTCTAAATATGCTTCAAAAACTTCATGAATAACACTTGGATATATTCTCTCTGCCTTTGTGATGTAGATTTTCTACCCCTAACTTCACTATGACCTGAGAGTCATTTCTTAAGATGCAATGTCTCTCATCAGAACAAAATAAAAGGAAAGAGAAAGTATTTTGAAATTGGACTAATGAGCAATCTTACAAATCTTCTCCACAAAAATGAGTAACTATAAGGTCTCTTTGAGTCTCTCTGTATGTCTGTCTGTACATCTATATATGTGTATATTGTAGATTTGTGATATTTTCTACCTCCGGATGGCATTGCTAAAATAAATTAGCAAAAGAGCTCTATTTAATTGGGTTAAAGGCCACGCACTTGTAAGGATTGGGCATTTTAAAGTTTTCAGAAATATAATTCAAGCTAACCCAAATTCTTTTCAACTTCAAGTGGTCTGGGGAAATGTTAGGTATAAAAACTAGCTTAAGTTGGGTGGTTTGATTAAAAAAATACTTTAAAGTTACCAACGTTGAAAACAACGCACATAAACAACTTTTATCCCACGCATGTTTCCTAGTGAAATTTATATCTCTATTGCAAAACTTATCAGCAAAAAATAACATAAAATAATGGCTGATTTTGTCCAATGTCTCCTAAAGTTTTTGTGAGTAATCTAAATGTAATTGATGGGGATAAATAATTTAGATAGATGTAATTAGGATAAAAGTTTATAGATAAGCTTTTTAGCAACAATCACATTTTACAGCATATGTACTTAAAAATACCATCCAACATTTTTCTGGAAACTTGAAACTTTAGAGTTTGCTAAGTTAAATTAAGTGATGAGAAATTTATTAAATATATAGATCATTTTCAAATAAGATGAAAATAATGAAACATTAATTATTGAAAATAGGTTTATCAACTGTTGGCTTCCTATTATGCAGAAACAAAAGATAAATTTGAGTATATTAGTAAACATGTTTTATGTCACACTGAGAAATTTTCTATGAAAAAGCATGTGTTTCTGAAAATTATAAAAATATTTATAAATCTGCCAATCCTCAGAATGCGAAAAATAAGAGACAGCTCATAATTGTTTATTGTCTCGTTTTTCTCTGAGAAATTAAGGTTTCTAAAGGTTAAAATTTCTAATATGAAGATGCATTTGTTAAGGGAAATGAGAATAATTTTATTTCAGAATGAGAAGGAGAAAAATGAAGGACAAACTAAATGTACATAGCAAGAAAGAGAGAAAGAGGATTTTTTATTGTGTGATCAGACTGACAAAAATTAGAAACTTACAACGGTTTAAAAATTAACCTTTAATACCAATAGCATACTTGTGTAAAACTAGACCTTAATTTTCTTTTACCTGCTAAAGGACACAGTTTTCTTGGACTGTTATGTCCTCTCCTGATAAGAGATTATAAAAGAAAAGCAAAGATTTAGTGTTTTATCAAAATAATTTTATGTGCTTTATCAGGTCTTTAATTACATAGGTAAAACAGTCTTCTTAATATTAAAAGAATTGTTTTGCTACTAGGTAATTAAATATTGTTTCATGTTGATTTCTGATCCTATTTAGTCAAGCGGCCAGACCTTTTTATACCCTGACAAACTTCCAAAATCAAAATCTAAAACTGAAATCTTTTTGACCTGGAAGAAACCGAGACTTTTCCAGAGAACACTTGGAACATTTTTAAAGATCTATTAAACCAATTATGCTTATTTGATTTGTTAAATTGCATAGGAAGCACTGTCAAATAAGAAGTCGTACTCTGCCTTTTTTCTGTTGTATTTGCATAGGTATATAAGGGTTCCAGAAATTGTGTGAAATTTCTGGAAATCTGATATGCCCTGGTGTGATGTTATTACTTGTAATTCTAGCCATTATCTTAAATGTTGTAGGGCATCCTCTGGGAGCTCAATCAAAAAGGGGCGACAAGTAAATGATCTTCTTAGTGCCATTCTCTTACCTTCTGAAATTACTGTCATCAAAATCGAGGTCCACACTAAAAGGACTGAATCTGAGTATCAGGAAAACACCCTAGCTGACTTTCAGACAAAGGCAGCAGCAACAAAATCTAAAAAAATAGTGGCACATGTGGATGAAGTCCATTCTGCTTCTGCAAAAAATGAACCCTCATTGCCAGGCTTTTGCCAGCCTGATGTCCTTCTAACACGGCAGCAGTCTGCGTCTGAATCAGAGAAATTAAGATGGGTAAACAATGGCTGTAAATTAAACAGTCAGGGCTGTGGGAAACACAAGATGACCCCTCCATTCTTCCCAGCTCCCTGGCAACCTCATTTTTCAGCTTTTACATTCTTTCACCCCCCATACTGGATTTAAGAAAAATTACTTTTGTCCCCGGAGGCTTCAGACCTCCTCTTTCTGTACTCTTTGAATACCTGCATCTGGACTTCATTCAAGTGCCACTTAGCATGGGTTACCAATATGTTTTTGTTGTCATATAATGTTTACTGTATGGTTTGAAGCCTTCTCATGCCACAAGGCTGATGCCTTCACAGTGGCAAAGAAACTGTTAGAAAGTATCTATTCCACTTAGGGTATACCTTTGACAATCTCCAGTGATCGAGGCACCCACATCGCTGGGAAAATCATACAAGCCTTAATGAAAACCTTGCAAACTTTTAGAATTATCACTGTTGTCCCTTTCAATTATCAGGCAAGGTCAAGAGAACTAATGGCTTTAATGTTTTTCCACATTCAAACAAATCTTTTTATTTAACATATTAGCAATTTGGTAAGATACACGCTTGTGAAAACACATAAAACATTTACCTTTTCTGTCTATCTGATCTCTCAGAATTCAGAGACAGTCAGTATTGTTTCAATTATATAAATAATCAGGCCAAGTGTTAAGATAAAAAAAATTTTACCGTGCTTATCTTTTGTAAAGGATGGAAGTAATTGCAGAGAGAAAAATTATGTTTGCAACTTTGAAGATATTAGATTCTAGGCCTGTTAATTTTCTCTGAGGTTTTGTAATTAACCTGTAGACTGGGCTCCCCTGGCCTAAGGTATTGTCATTGTTCTTGCTTCTTGCTGACTGCTCTCAGTAGCCCCTCAGGAAAACAAACACACTCTACACAAGATAGTCACTGGCAGACAAATGTTTATCGGTATTTCACTTTCTGCTGATCCCTTGTTGTTTCATGCTAGTATGACCAGTTACTGTAAGTCTCTAATATCTTATGCTCAAGCCTATCATCAACAGGTTAAAGAAGCTTTCCAAGGATCTGATTTTAAAGGATCCTGTTTGTCACCGTCTAGAGCCTGATGACGGGGCATTCTGGAAGCATCATCAGAGAAAGAGAGCCCTTGAGGCCCATTGGAAGGGCAAAACTGGAAGGCATTGTATAGGATAACATGTATTCTGTACAAATGCTGGAGACCTCCATATCAAATTGACTAGGAAGAGAAGTAGCTGACATTGGTGTAGACTGCTTCTACCCAAGATACCAGAAAAAAACCTTCCTATTTTAATTAAACATGAAATCTTTTTCTTCATTTCTTTCTTTCCTTTATTCTGACATTGACCTATAAAAATAATGCCCTCATCTCTACCTCCCAGGTGATTGCTAAGGTAGGTAAACTATGGAATTTAAAACAACTTTTTATATCAGGCTAGGAGAAAATCTAACTGACTCTTGGCTTAAAAAGTCAAATACGACAATTCCTGTGAATGAATCGATTAATAGTGCCACCTCGGTGGATGTATTTGTGCCTCAACAGGGTTTATCTTTGTCTGGTTATAATTTTCCTTGGACTTATGAATGACTAGATGGCTGGCACACAGCTGGCAATGCCTCTTAGGTTATCTAACTGTGTCCCTCACTGCTCTAGAAAGGACCTACCAGGAGGCATTTATAAATTCAAAATTAACTCACTTTCAGATTCCTATTTCCTCAGTTAGGAGTAAACAGTAATGAGGCTATGATCAGAAACCTCTCCTTAGCTCTTAAAAATATTGAGAATCCAATGCTAAAGCAATAGCTGCCCAAGAAAACTCCTTAGACTTTCTGGTTGCTCTTGATAGTAGGATAGCCCTTGATTTTCTTCCAGCTCAGCAAAGAGCTGTCTGTGCGGTGGGCAACACCACCTGTCGTACCTAGACTAACACTCCTAGAGAAGTTGAAACTCAGTTACATTAGATCATTGAGTAAGCAGTCTGGCTTTAAAGGTTTTACTCCTTCAACGAGATCTTTCTTTCATGGGTTTGAGTCTTAGGGACCGTGGCTCTGAAGTGCAGTTCAAACATTGGGAATTATCCTCCGTATTATAATTATAATAATCTTTCTGGCATGTTGTGTTCTTGCAAAAAGTTTAATTGCATATTTTTAGCTCCGAATAGCGAAGTAATCTCCCTGAGACTGGAATGTCGGAAAGGGAACAAAGAATGACCAATTGAAAGAATGTGAACCAGAAGACACGGCCTGTGAGTAAAACAGGGATTGAGCAAAACAATCACGACCTGCAAGTATCACTCAGAAGACCATGAAAAGCCCTAAGAACTATGGAGGACTGACTGAGTGATGCTAATGCAAAAATTTTTTTTAATCACATCTCTCAGCTTGGCTGAGAGTTTTAATCAAATGGAAGGGATTGTTAAAACAAAGAAATAACAATCCCCAAATGGCTCCCATGACAGCAAACCAAGAATTAATTGCAGTTTCAGGCCTCCCAGGATGTGACCTTTAAACAGTCAATCTGAAATTTCCTGAGTTGCACAAGTTAGGTAACCTGCATGATAAAATCCATGCCAATTCCCTTTCCCCCAATAAAGATGTTCTGGCTGAAAATAACCCTATCTTTTCTTTTGCTAGTTACTTCCTGACCTCACCCTCCTTCCTATAAAAACTTTCCATCTTGTAAGCCTCCTCATAGTCCTCTTCTATCAGCTGGATGGGACGCTGCTTGATTCATGAATTGCTTAAGAAAGCCAATTACATCCTCATATTTACTCAGTTGAATTTTGCTTTTTAACAGATGGTATGTGAATTATATCTCACTAAAGCCATAAAAAGAAATTTTTAATAGATGTTTTGTGCAAATTAATAATGCTATGACATTTTATCCCATATTTTCTCTTCATTTCTTCCCTGGCATATTGTGCATGTACCAGAGAGCAATTTTATGAGATCTGAGTGTAATTAGTTACTTATTCCTCCCTTACTCACTGGACTTTAGAGTCATGAAGACCTTGTCTGACATAGTGCTATATTCCTAGAACTAGCGTAGAAAGGGTTCCCACAAATGTTATCTGGATGAATCAATAAACCAATAAATATAAACCTCTATAGGAGCTTACCACCGGTTTACCCTTCTGGCCTCCATCACTTCCCACTCTGCCCCCATTTCAAGTAACTCATTTTCAGTGTGAATTTGTGGTATGAGTTGAACTGAAGCAGAATGTCACTTACCGAAAGGGGATGATTGCGCCATATTTCACTTGCTTTAGTTTAACTCAGGATTGTTTTCATTACTCTTTTAATCAAAATTCAGCACTAACCAAGCAAAATGCTTTCTCTTCTTTTCAAAGGAAAATCAAAAAGTATTTCACTTATGAGCCTCCCCAAGTAGATTTTCTGCAAAGAACTGCAAACAATGTAGCAGGTTTATATTAGACTGTTTACTCAGATTCTGTAGATCAAAGTCCAATGTTGACTTTGATGTGCTGCTGAGGACAAGAATTTTTACAAAGTACACCTTTAACTGGTTTGTCAACTGCTGGAAGTAACTCAGCAAAATATTTCTTTCTGTAACTAATGAAAACGGCTACCTACTTGACCCTAAAAAATTTGGAGAAACAGCTTCTATGGCCCTGCTTTGGAGGTGAGACAGGGCTAATTGAGGAGAAATTGTGTTCATCACACACTTAGTGTGGAAGGAAGCATTTTCTCCGCTTGAACTTTTCTATATACAGTCATTTTGCCTTATCTCGGGGATCACCTCTTCAGCCTCCATGGCCTTTAAGGACCTCCTGGATCAAGTTGGAGGCCTGGGGAGATTCCAGATCCTTCAGACAGCTTTCCTTTGTATCTGCGCCATGATAGCATACCCTCATGTTCTATTGGAGAACTTCACTGCAGCTGTCCCTGGTCACCGCTGTTGGGTCCAAATCCTCGACAATGACACTGTCTCTTCTAATGGCACTGGTATCCTCAGCCAAGATGCTTTCCTGAGAATCTCTATCCCACTGGATTCAAACCTGAAGCCAGAGAAGTGTCATCGCTATGTCCATCCCCAGTGGCAGCTCCTTCACCTGAATGGCACCTTCCCTAACACGAGTGAACCAGACACAGAACCCTGTGTCGATGGCTGGGTATATGACCGAATCTCCTACTCCTCCACCATTGTGTCTGAGGTAAGAGGCCCCATTCACCTTTTGTGAGTACATGGTGTGGGTATTAAAGGTAGAAAAATAATGAAGATGCTTCCAGCCTTTAGTCACTACATAGGTAACAACTCTTCATTCTTTCAGTAGATATTAAATGCTTCACTTTTAAATAAATAATAAGACTAATGAATTCAATAATGGATGTGAACCCTGCTATCACAGTGCTTTTATTCTTGAAAGGACCAAAGTTTAAACAACTAATTTATGTAATGTGTTAGAAATGTTATTGTAAGTCAGTAATGCTTACCTTTTGGTTGCAAATTATAAATTTTTGGGAGATTGATGAAAACCTCCATGCTCAGACTGTACCGCAGAGCAATCCTATAAGAAGGTCTATGATGAAATTCAGTCATGAAAAAATTTTAAAACTCAGATAATTGAACTCTATGGCCAGTTAGCATGGAGTAAAACAGAGCATTACCAAAACTTACAATTTTAAAGGAGGCTTCCAAAAACAGTTATGTATAAGCTGAGATTGGAATGAGAAGATCAGCTAATTTAGAAAGGGAAGCTGGAAAGGAAGATAGGAGTCCAATATACTAAAATTTGCAAGTAATGTTAAGCTGTTTCCAATGAGGGGTTATAAACTGCTGTGGAGCTCTCTTTTGCAAGTTTCCTTCTCTTGCAGTGGGACCTGGTATGTGAATTTCAGTCACTGATCTCAGTGTCTAAATTCTTAGTCATAGCTGGAATGCTGGTGGGAAACATCATATATGGCCATTTATCAGACAGGTGAGTGTCTCTAGATCACAGCTCCCTTTACTCCTGGGTATTTTCATGATTTCATGAATCATTCCATCATTAGGAAATAAATATTGCAAATTACAGTCCTCTGGAGCTGCCTTGGTCTCCAGTGTTCTAGAAGTACAAATAGAGAATTAATCATTGTGCTGAGTGCTGTTTTTTTCAGCATTGAGCTTTGTGTACAGGACTCAGTAATGGCATTTCCATCTAATCTGGAAGCATATTAGGACAGGATACAGAAAAGAGGTGCTATAACTTGTAGTTTAGAAACATGAGAAAGCGACACCTATGGGAATGGAGAGGAAAATATTTCATGGCATGAGATTTGGCCTGTTTGAAGACTCAGATATAGAAAACTGCTTTGCTGGCCTTGTCCAGGGGTGTCATGTTTCTGGACGTTGTGAGCTGAATTGCGGCTTCCCAGAAAATGATCACCAGGGTCTAGTTGCCCTACTGTGATGGATAGATTTTCTTATAAAACCTGTGTGGTACAGAGCAGTGCATCATTGGTGGTGTGTTAAAAAATTATGCCAGTAACCTTAGTTTTTGGTTTTGCACAAACAGGTTTTTAAAGGTAAGTTTTGTAATCGTTTAAAGTAATTAATCTAAGAATAACTGCTGTCACATTTTTCATGTGAGAAGTTTGGGGAATTCTGTGCCTGACCGTACCTCTTCTCATATAGACTTAACTCTGAAATCATTGCCAACACTCAACCATGTCTCTCCTGAGGGAGGTGGAGCACATGAGGTGCCCCTTACCATTCACCTGCATAATATTTACTGTTGTCTCAGCTGAGAAATGTGAACGTTAAATATATCACAGTAAATGTAACATAGAAAAGAGTTCAGAGCCAGAGTTTTCATTTTCAACAGTCCAGTAACATGGCCTCCTGTGACAGTGTCATGATAAATTATAGATATATCAATTTTTATGGATGACATGGTAGTAGAGGCAAGGGATGGAAAAGGCTTAGTAGCAGATAACAGTGGAGGACTAGCTGAAATTGAGGTAGTTTGAAAAATCCAAGGATTTTGAACTTCATCAGCAAGCTAAGAGGAAAAACTAAAAGGTATGTGTAGGAAAGGGGCATGAACAAATTGATACTTTTTAAATAACACTCTCAACTATTCATAATATTGCAATACCGGAAGCAATCTAGAAGTCGATCAATGATAAAATAAGATGCAGGATATTCATATAATAAATTAATCTACAGTAAAGGGAATGAACAAACTACTCTGTGCAGTAACACAAATGAATATCAGAATCATGCAGTTGTGCAGAACAAGCAAAATACAAATGATTACATATCAGACAATTACACTTTTAGGTGGAGTCAAAAACAGGCAAGCTATACTAAGTTGTTGGAAGTTGGAAAATTGGTTCTCTTTAGAATTTTACTGTGATTGTCTTGAAACTGTAGAGCAGTTTGGGTCAGATTGTCATTTTTAACATACTGATTTTTGTGATCTGAGAATATTATGGAGATATTAATTTAGATATTTTTAAATTTCCTTTTTCAGTGTTCATAGTTTGTGGGAAGAGTCGTGCATTTTTTTCCATAAAATTTACTTCTATTTAACTTGGTTTATGAGGCTATGAAGTTGTTTTTCGTAACTTTAATGTCTAATCATTCATTGCACATACGTAGAAATGCAATTGATTTTTATGTATTGATTCTACCAACTGCCATCCTGATAAATTTATTACTACTGGTAGATTTATTGTGAATTCCTTGAAGTTTCCTACTACTCTATCTTTTCATCTGCCAGTAAAGATAGCTTTACTTATTATTTTCATTTATTTTGCTTTTTACTCTTTTTTCTATCAATAGCTATAACGTTCAGTATCATGCTTAATGCAATTGGTGAGAGATGATAATCTTGCCTCATCTGACCTTAGGTAGAATGCACTGACCCTTTCACTCTTGAGTATAATATGAGATAGAGGATAATGGTAGATACTCTTAATGAGTTTTAAGAAGTTTTCTTCTGTTTCTGGTTTCCTGAATATTTTATTTGGAAAGATAGTAAGTGCTATTGAAGACATACTATAGACCATCTAATACTTGAAGGAGAAGCCTAGTTCAGATTTTTTTGGAGATTAAGACATTCAAAAGCAGCCATACATAAGGTGTAATTCAGAAAGCCATGCAAGAGGCCAGGCAACACACATGCTCAGAAAACACATGAGAACATATAAAGCTTTTGCCTCAGGTTGATGCCTACCCTACCACAAACCTGGCTAAGGCTTTAAGGAGTGCCTTGAAACAGATGCAATCTGCAAACATTGGGAGATCTCCAGACACTCAAGGAAATGTCTGTCAAAACTTAGCTGAACATGAACTAATAGTTTTGCAAAACAGTTTGGAAAAGTCTCAGAAAAATAGACTACTTAACCCTTCAGCTATTAAAAAAAGAATGAGAAATCAATGGGGAAGAAGGAAAATCTGACTTCCAGAGTTACAACATACAGTAGTGAAATGCCCAATTTTCAACAACAACAGAAATATCAGAAGGCATGCAAAGAAACAGGGAAACACGACCCTTTAAAAAGAGGAAAAACCCTGATAGAGACTATTCATGAGTAAGCTTGGAAGTCAGACATCCAGACAAAGACTTTAAAACAACTGTCTTAAATATGTTCAAAAAGATGAAATAAAGCATGGAAAAAGAACTAAAATAACTCAGGAAAATACTATATGAACAAAATGAGAATATCTACAAAGTGATATAAATTATTAAAATGGAACCAAATAGAATTTTCTTTTTTTAGTGAGGAAGATTGGCTCTGAACTGACATCTGTTGCCAATCTTCCTCTTTTTGCTTGAGGAAGATTGTCACTAAGTTAACATCTGTGCCCATCTTCCTCTGTTTTGTATGTGGGATGCCACCACAGCATGGCTTGATGAGTGGTGTGTAGGTCCACGCCTGGGATACTAACCAGTGAACCCTGGGCCACCAAAGTGGAGCATGCGACCTTAACTGCCATGCCACTGGGCCATCACCCAAAAAACATTTTAAATTGTCCTTAATTCACTTTCTATAAGACAGCTGACCTGGACTTTTCAAAAAAGGAATGTCATGCAAAAAATAAGTGGAGTGATCATTCTAGATTCAAAAAAACCCTAACAAAATGTAAGAACAAAATGCAATCTGTAAACTCCAACTACATCATGGATGGAATAAATAAAAAGAACAGCTAGAAAGAGAGTCTGAGGACCTTTGCAACAATTTGAATATAGTCTAATAGCTGATAGGATGGAATCAGTGTTCTTGGGTGTGATAATGGAATTATAATAGATTGGAAACTGTCCTTATTCTTAACTCAAGTATGCTAAAAACTTCAGGAGTGATGTGTCATATGGTTTGTAACTGCCTTTCAAATGATTCAACAAAAAAGTGTGTGTGTGTGTTCACATACATGCAAAGAAATAAAGCCAATGCAGCAAAATGATATCTCATGGTGAGCCTGATTGAGGTTTATACCAGGATTCGCTACAGTATTCATTTAAACTGTCTTTCATGTTTGAAAACTTTCAAAATAAAGAGTAGTTGGGAATAAATCCACCCAAATGAGAGCCAACATTAACATCATCTTGTTATATTTACATATATCACAAACATATGTTTTAAGTAAAGTTGGGATATATGTGATGTATGTACAATTGTGTAACCTCTTTTGACATATTTGTTTATAGATATATATCACATTTTCTTTTCAAATAAAATATTTTTTCAAATAAATTTTGTAACAAAGCCAAAAAGAAATACACACAAAGATTCTCCACTTATCTTCATTAAACATCGTTGTAATCACAGCATTACTATATTACTCAAGATAACTGGTTGCAGTAAAAAATCCAGAATCCTAGTTGGTTACCTGAATAAAAGAGTGATTCTCATTCATGTCATAGTTTGGTGTGGATTAAGTAGGGATCCAGGCCCCCATCTTCTAGACAATGACTAAGGAAACAATTCCTTCCATCATGTGAATTTTCATCAAGCAGTTTTTGTTTCCAGCCATGTTGTCAGATGGAATAGGTAGAATCAAAATTGATTTTATATGGACAGAGCTGGAAGTGGTCTACGTCATTTCTGTCCACAGCCCATGGTCAACACAAAGGTGAATGGACCATACTTAATTACAAGACTGGGAAGTATAGTCTTCCTCCGTGTCCAGAAAAAAAGAGAAGCAATGGTGAGCATCTAGCCAGTTCACACAATAATTGATAATGAAACAATGTTTATATTTTGCACAACACAGATTTCCCTTTTTTTGGATGTCAAGAAGAGATGGTTGAATTATCATACTCCTCATTACATAAGACAGTGTTCTCATTAACTTGGTCTTGAAATCCCCTCATATGCATATGTATATATCTGTTTCACTTTTTCTCCATGCTCTACTCCCATTTCTCTCCTCCAAATGTAGGGATTATTATAGTGTGTTGATTACACTATTTTAAAATTATGTATGTTTTCACAAAACTAGTGACATTGTTTCATTTACATTTACGGTAATTTACATATTATGTAAATATATTTTCTCATTATTTTTTGTTTGTACAATCACCACTATGTTTTTTAGATACATACACATTCTTATGTACACTTCTAGTTTATTTTCCTAGTTGCTAAATATTGCTGCACATTGTGGTTCCATCACACTGTTCTTAACCCCTCTTTTGGGAAAGGATAGCCAGATTGCCTCCAAAGACCTGATACCACAAATTTCCCTACATGTAAAAAACTTACCTGTGACTATTTCCTTTGAGTACATTATATATCATTATACATAACTACTTTTTGTTTTGACTGACCAGGCTTTCCAATAATCACCACTACATCATTTCCTTAATCATAGCACTTCTTTGTATTGATTCCATACCATTCTGAATTGAAACACAAATATAAGAATAAAGTATATATTGTATAATAACTCAGAATATAAAATATTTGACAGTTGTATTATAATATAAGTATAGTGTGAGTGAAGTAAATATTATAGAACAGTTTCCCAGTCCAATTTTTGTCCATTTGTTAATATTAATGGTCATATAGAATCAGCACAGGGGCCTTATTCCACAGAAAGACACCTTTTTCCAGAAATCTGTGAAACATAGAATTCTCTTTCCCTTTTATTTTTTTAACCTCACTGTTTTCTAGTTATTCATTCTCCATCTTACATAATTTCTTTCCTCTGAGAACTTTCTATGAGTTCCTCTGTATGTATTGTGGCTCTCTTCTACCATGCTTAAGAGGAAGCATGTTGTCCAATATCTGCAAACCCACACTCAGCAGAGAGTAGTTCTTATGCAAACTTTCATTAACTTTGGTATATTTTTTCACAGATGTTGCTTTTACATCAGGTTTGTTTTGCTATTAGAATGCTTCATATTCCTTTTTCCAGGTTAATTGAGACATAATTAACATATACCATTATGTCAGTTTAAGGTGTACAATACAATAATTTATACAGATATATATTGTGAAATGATTACCAATATAGGGTTAGTTAACATCTCCATCACCTCACATAATTACCATTTTGTGTGTGTGGTGAGAACATTTAGATCTACTTCCTTAATGACTTTCAAGACTATTGTTAACTATAGTCTCCAAGACATATTAGATCCCTAGAACTTATTCATCTCATAACTGAAAGATTGTACCCTTTGTCCCACATCTCCTCATTTCCACAAATCCTCCAGCCCTGGAAACCACCATTCTACTCTCTGTTTCTATGAGTTCAGCTTTTTCCCTGGTAACCAGAGAATAACCTATAGTGATTACACAAATGAACATGATCAAGATGTTAAAGCATATTGATACCAAAACATCAAAACACAAAAAGAGAACATGATAAGAAGAACATGATAACAAGGAAGAAAAGGTCTACAAAAAAGTCAGAAAACAATTAACAAAATGGCAATAGTAAGTCCTTACCTATCAATTATTACTTTAAATGTAAATTGATTAAATTCTCTAATCAAAAGACAGAATGGTTGAATTGATAAAAAAAATCCAGCAATAAAACAAGATGAACAATCCATTGATATGCTGCCTACTAGAGACTCACTTTAGCCTTAAAGACACAATTGACTGGGATGATGGCCTGGAAAAAGATATTTCAAGCAAATGATAAACAACAAAAAAAGCAGGGGTAGAAATACTTGTATCAGACAAAATAGACTTTAAACTAAAAAGGGTAAAAAGAGACAAAGAAAGCCATGACAGCATGACAGAGTGGTTAATACATCAAGAAGATACAACAATTGTAAATATTTATGCACCCAACATCAGAGAACCTAAATATATAAAGCAAAAACTAACAGAGCTAAAAGGAGAAACAAACATCAATATGATAATAGTTGGGGAATTTAATACCCTACCCTCAACAGTGGATAGATCATCCAGAAAAACAATCAATAAGAAAACAGAACATTTGAACAACACTGAGGACAAACAGACCTAAGAGATATATTCAGAACATTCTATCCAACAACAGCAGAATATACATTATTCTCAAGTACACATGGAACATTTTCTAGGATAGATCATATGTTAGGCCAGAAAGCAAGTCTCAGCAAATTAAAGAAGATTGAAAGGATACCAAATATCTTCTCTGACCACAGTGGTATGAAACAAGAAAACAATAACAGGAGAAAAACTGGAGAACTCACAAAAAAAGCAAATTAAACAACACTCTCCAGAACAACAAATGGATCCAGCAAAAAATTAAAGGGGAAATTAAAAAGTATCTTGAGAAAATGAAAATGGGAACACAACATACCCAAATTTATGGGATGCAACAAAAGCATTTCTGAGAAAAGTTCATAGTAGTAAATGCCTACATTAAGAGACAAAAAAGACCTCAAATAAAAAACTTAACTCAATGGCTCAAGGAACTAGAAACCAAAAAACAAATTTAGCCCAAACTTATCAGAAGAAAGGAAATAATAAATGAAATAGAGAACAGGAAAACAACAAAAAAGATTAACAAAACTAAGTATTGGCTCTTTGAAAAGATAAACAAAATTGGCAAATCTTTTTCTAGAGTAACAGGTAAAAAAAGAGAGGACCCAAATCAACAAAATTATGAATGAAAGAGGAATCATTACAACTGATACCACAGAAAGACAAGAGGCCACTATAAACAACTGTATTGCAACAAACCGGGCAATCAAGATAAAATGAAAACAATTCTAGAAACAACCTACCCAGACTGAATCAGGAAGAAATAGAAAATCTGAACAGACCAATTACTAGCAAGGAGATTGAATCAGTAATCAATAATCTCTGAACAAAGAAAAGCCCAGAACCAGACGGCTCCTCTGCTGAATTTTATCAAACATTTAAAGAATAATTAACACTAATCCTTCTCAAACTCTTCCGAAAAAATCAGAGGGAGAAGTTCCAAAGTCATTTTATGAGACCAGCATTACCCTGATACCAAAGCCAGAAAAAGACACTGCAAGAGGAAAACTAGAGGAGTGACATCAGCATTGTGGCAGGGTCAGTTGTCTCCTTTGTCTCCCCCCTCTAAGTTGCAAGCTGTAGGGCATCCATTGGCCAACAAAGGACTCCCTGCACAGCACATCAGAATGTCTGAGAGATCCATGCATCTGTACATCTGAAGGTGGGTGGACTGGACTTCTAGGAGGTGGTGGAACTAGGTGAGCAGCCCCCTACCCCTCCAGTGACGGCGGTGATCCAAGAGGCAGATACCCCCAGCATTTGGTGGTGGTGCCCTGATCTGAGATTTCAAAGAAGACAATGACACCAGAGACCAAGGCTGCAAAAGCAGCAAAAACACTCTAGGTTTACCCCTTTCCCTCTTTCAGTGGTGGCAGAGGGCACCCATGATCTGATGATTCCAGAAACACACTGGTGCTTGTGGCCCAGCTCCCCCCGTCTCCCTCAGTGGTGGCAATCCAAAATGTGAATACCTCTAGCAGAGGCAATGGTGCCCTGACCTGAGGTTTCAAAAAGTGCACCGGTGCTGGAGACAGAGTCTGCAGGAGAAGCAGCAGTGCTGTGGCTGAGCCCTACCCCTCCCCAGCAGTGGCAGGTAGCACTTGTGACCTGAGGCATCACAAATCACAATACAACCTTTGACCCAGCCCCCAGTGGCAATACCTCTGACACTGGCCTTATCAGTAACAGGTGACATATACAAGACTCCCTGGCAGTGGCAGCAACACCCATGACTCAGCCCCCAGGAGTGGTGCTGCCTACAGCTCCAGATAACCTAGGAGAAGCAACACAGGTCTTGCAGGGGGCATCAGCACCTGAGGCTGTGGAAAACCCACAGAAAGTCAGTGAGGGAACAGGAGACCCAGGTGACCCCAGAAGCAGCAATGATGCTTACAGCCTGGTGACCCAGGAGGCAACACCCAAAACTGAAGCAACATTTTAAACAGCAAGGCACCAGCATCCTCGGAGGCACAAGCAGCATAAAGAGGGCACTGACACTTGCACAAACATTCCCTAAATTTCAAAACGTGGCTACATTCTCATAGTTATTTTTACACTGGGTAGTTCTTGTTCCTTGATCTAACCTGTACCTGTTTCTCAGGTTTGGGAGGAGGTTGATACTCAGATGGTGTTTGCTCCAGTTCGCCATTGCTGACACCTGTGCAGCCTTTGCTCCCACCTTCCTCATTTACTGCTCACTACGCTTCTTGGCTGGCTTTTCTGTCATGACCATCATGTTAAATAGCACCATGCTCAGTAAGTCAACACTTTTGATCTTGTACATTTTCTAAGCCTTGACTTTGATGTAGACATTCCACCGTTGTTTAAAATCAAAATCCTGTTTGTGTTTTCTTTCAGTTGTAGAATGGACAGTGCCCCGATTCCAAGCCATGGGAACAACACTTGCATTCTGTTCTCATAGTATTGGACAGATAATATCAGGAGGACTGGCTTATGCCATTCGAGACTGGCGCACCCTCCAGCTGGTGGTTTCTGTGCCGGTATTTGTCATCTTTCTGTCTTCAAGGTACAAGCTCTCTCTCAGTCTTAGAGGATCCTGGAATGAAAGATGCATGGAATCAAGAGACATGAATTCTCTGTGATCCTTGGTCAACACTTGAGCATGTACTCTACTAATCTGTGTAATTTCAGAAGCTCAACAGACACCATTGCCAGATTATATCATGGAAATGAAATTATGTTTAATTTCAGATAAACAACAAATATTTTTGTATAATAATATCCCAAAGTTTAAATGGCACACAATTACACTGAAAATTCTTCATTTTTGTGAAATTTCTATTTATCCGAGTGGTCTGTATTTTCATGTGCTAAGTAGAAAAATACAGAATGTTCCATTAAATTCAAATTTTGGGTAAATAGCAAACAATATTTTAGTACAAGTGTGCCCCAAATATTGCATGGAACATAGTTATACTAAAGAGTTATTCACTGTTTATTTGAATACAAATTTAATTAGGCACACTTTATTTATAGTTACTGATATTGGCATTTCCCCTGAATAAGAGTGAAGCCAATGTTCCAAGTAGTGAAAGTGTACTGCATTAAGGTGTCATCTTCATATTTTCCTAGTTACAATATAAGAGAAAGTAAGTTTATATTTTCTGGTATAACCAAACAGTGGTGGATATTACATTGGAGTTGAAAGGCATAAGCAGGGGAGGAAAATTTCCTTCTACCCTTGTAGGTCCTGTGAATGGCCTAAGAATTAAACTGACATAAGACAATTAACAGGAGAAATGCACATAAATTTATTCAATATTTTATATGTATACGTCTTCAGGAGAAAAATTAAGACCCAAAGAAGCCATTAGGCCCAAAAGCTTATTTACATTTTTATACACAATGAAAACTATAAATTGTGTAGATGCGATGAGACACATTGGTCTGGACTAGGGGTGGGAATTTGTGGGACAAAGACTAAGAAATATATGGGGAAACTAAGGGAAAGTAACAGTTATTTTGGTAAGTTTGTTTGTATAGGTTCTTTTTGATGTCAACTCCAAGTCTCTGATGATAAGAATGTTCTTTTCTTCCTGGCACAAGAAGGGCATCTTTTCATGGTAAATTTTACGACTCTCTTAGGTAGAAAGGGAAGACAGAGAGATCTTCCTGCATCTGCTGTTTCCCAAGTTCCTTCAGCTCAAATAATCAATGTTTTAAAGCAGCATATTTTGGGTGGCATGTTCAGAGCTGCTTCCCATTTCTGGACAAAGATAATATGAAAAATGGGAAAATGAGAGTTAACGGCACCTCTGTTCTGTCCTTTGATCAGTTGGCTGATGGAGTCTGCTCGGTGGCTGATTATCACCAACAAGCCTCAGGAGGGCTTAAGGGAACTCAGAAAAGCTGCACACAGAAATGGAAAGAAGAATATCAAAGACACCCTAACCCTGGAGGTGAGAAGGATGGGAGCTGGTTATGGGTTGTAGAGAACACATGACCTGACATCTACATTAGTCAGTATCCAAGCAAGGTAAGGTCTTAGGAGTGGTTATGGGTCTTCTGACCTCACTGTTCTTGTTATTAGTTGAGTGTCAACATCATTTGGGTAACATTAGAAAAGGGCATGTTGTTACTGAAAGTATTTGACACGAATTTTACTCAATGGAGGAAGGAAGGACTGAGTACTAACAATTATAAAAACTGCAGACTCACAAAGAAAAAGAGAAAGCTCAAGTAAGTAAAGTTAGAAAAAATGAGAAATTGTAACACATAGAATACAAAGGATTATAGAAGAAGCTATGAAAACCTATATGCCAACAAATTAGATAGTCTTGAAGAAAAGGATAAATTCTTAGAATTATGCAATCTTCCAAAACTGAATGAAGAAGAATAGAGAATTTGAATAGACAGATAACTAGTAAGGAGATCCAAACAGTTACCATAAACCTTCTAAAAAACAAAAGTCATAGCTTCTCTGGTAAATTATATTATTCAAAGAAGTTATATTCAAAGAAGATTTAATACCTATCTCACTCAATCTTCCAAAAATTTGAAGAGGAAGAGATGCTTCCTAACTCCAGCTAGGCCAACATTAGGCAAACATTACCCAGATACCAAAACAAGAGAAGGAGAGCACAAAAAAGAAAATTACAGGGGCTGGCTCCCTGGCCCAGTGGTTAACTTCATGTGCTCCACTTCAGTGGCCCAGGGTTTCACCAGTTCAGATCCTGGGCACAGACATGGCACCACTCATCAGGCCATGTTGAGGTGGCGTCCCACATGCCACAACTAGAAGGACCCACAACTAGGATGTACAACTGTGTATTGGGGGGATTTGGGGAGAAAAAGCAAAAAGAAAAAAAAAGGTTGGCAACAGTTGTTAGCTCAGGTGCCAATCTTTAAAAAAAAACAAAAAAGAAAATTACAGGCCAATGTCACTGGTGAACAAAGATGCAAAAATCGTCAACAAAATATTAGCAAATTGAATATAACAACACATTAAAATGATCATAGACCATGATCAAGCCAGATTTATTCCAGGGGTGCAAGGATGCTTCAGCATCTAAAAACTGATCAATGTGATACACCACATCAACAAAATGAAGAACAAAAATCACATGGTCATCTGCATAGATGCCAACAAAGCATTTAACAAGATACAGCATCTATTTATGATAAAACCTTAAATAAAAGGGTTTAAAAGGAAAGTATCTCAACAGATAACTTTTTAAATATTGTATAAAACCCTAAAGAATCCACCAACAAACTATAAGAAATGATAAAATAATAGAGTAAAGTTGCAGAGTACAAAATCCACATACAAAAATCAGTCGTGATTCTGTTCGCTAAGAATGAAGTTCCAGAAAGAGAAATCAAGAATACAGTTTCATTTATAATCACAACAAAAAGAATAAAATACCTAGGAATAAATTTAACCAGGGATGTGAAAGACCTATTACCTGAAACCTATAAAACGTTGAAAGAATTCGAAGACAAGAAATGAAAAGATATTCCGTGCTCATAAATTGGAAGAATTAGACTTAAAATATTCGTTCTTCCTAGGGCAATCAACAGATTCAATGCAATGCCTGCCAAAGTCCCAAAGACATCTTTCATAGAAATAGAACAAAGAATCCTAAAATTTACATGAAACACCAAAAGACTCCCAATAGCCAAAGCAATCTTGAGATAAAACAAAGCTGGAGGTATCAAACTCCATGATTTCAAAAATATACTACAAAGCTATAGTAAAGCTATAGTAATTGAAACAGCGTGATAGTGGCAGAAAAACACACACACACAGATCAATGGAACAGAATCAAGAGCCCAGAAATAAACCCACACATCTATGAACACCTAATTTTCAACAAAGGTGCCAAGACCATACAATGGAGAAAGGAAAAATCTCCTTAATAAATGGTCAGCCACGTGAAAAGAATGAATGTAGACCATTATCTTACACCATACACAAAAATTAACTCAAAATGGATTAAAAACTTAATGTTTAAGACCTGAAACCTTAAAACACCTACAAGAAAACATAAGCAGTACACTCTTTGACATCAGTCTTAGCAATATCTTTTTGAATATCAAGTCTCCTCAGGCAGAGAAACAAAAAGAAAAAGTAAACAAATGGGACTACATCAAACAAAAAGTCTTCTGCACAGTAAAGTGAATCATAACCAAAGTGTAAGGACAGACTAACAACTTGGAGAAGATATTTGCAAATCCTATATCTGATAAGGAGTTAATATCCAAAATATACAAAAATCTCATACAACTCAGCAACAAAAAAACCAACAACCCAATTACAAAAAGAGCAGAGGACATAAATAGATAATTTTCCTAATAAGATATACAGATGGCCATGAGGCACATGAAAAGATGTTCAATATCACTAATTATTAGGGAAATGCAAATTAAAATACAATGAGAAATTACTTCACACCCATCAGAATGGCTGTTACTAAAAAGATGATAAATAACAAGTGTTGCAGGGGACGTGAGGAAAAAGGAACTCTCACACATTGCTGGTGGGTATGTAAACTGGTACAGTCACTATTGAAAACAGTATGGAGATTTCTCAAAAATTAAGAATAGAACTACTATATGAACCAGTTATTCCAATTCTGAATATTTATCCAAAGAACACGAAAAAAAGATATATGCACCCTGATGTGCATTGCAGCACAGTATTCACAGTAACCAAGACTTGGAGGCAAACTATATGCCCATAAAGGGATGAATGGATGAAGAAGATGTGGTATAAATATAAATATATATATAAATATATATATACACTATACACTAAAGTATACTACTAATGCTACTCTACATATATATTTATGGAATATTAATGTACAATGGAATACCACTCAGTCACAAAAAAATATGAAATCTGCCCATTTGGGACAACATGGATGGACTTTGAGGGCATTAAGTGAAATAAATCAGTTGAAGAAAGCCAAATGCTATATGATTTCACTCATACGTAGAAGATACAAAAACAAGAACCACAAACAAACACATAGACACAGAGAATAGTTTGGCAGTTACCAGCAGGGAAGGGGAGCAGGGGGAAGGCAAAATGAGTAAAAGGGCCCATGGGTATGGTGATGGATGACAATTAAACTTTGGGTAGTGAACACAATGTGGTCTACACAGAAGTCAAAATATAGTGATGTTCACCCCAAATTTATATAATATTATAAACCAATGTTACCTCAAAAATTAATTAAATAAAAAGTATTCTTTTAAAAACATTGTATACTGGTCTCACTCTGTATAAGAGAAAGTAGCAAAAAGTAATCCATTCCCTTCCAATTCTGACCATTTTTCAGAACAGTAAGGCCAGTAGAAGGATTAGTGACCATGCAGAACGGAGCATAAAGAGGTTCTCCCATTTGTTCATTCACCCATGCACTTTCGTTTGTGGTATATTTAGTGAGTGCTGACCTGTGGCAGGTTTTGTTCTAAACCTGGAAACACGGCAGTGACCACAACAGTCCAAACTCATGTGGAGTTTACATTCTCATTATTACAACTTCCAAGAGCATGACTGAGTGGAAATACCTCAGAGAATACTTTTTACCTCTTATTTTTCATCCCAGATATCGAAGGCAAATATTGCTGTGCATAACCAGTTAAATCATTCTTCATGTCATGCACATATATGAAGTACTTGCTGGAAAATTATATTGTACCATGTGTTGTGCTAGATTGTGAATGACAGAATAAGTTAGACTCCCAGCATTCAAAGAGCTTCCACATTCGTATAAGAGAGATAAATTCATAGACATTTTTAAATCCAAATATTTAAAATGATAAGAGAATGTAAAGAATGCTAATGGATATAAGGGAAAAAAACTACTCTCTTTTAATTGATAAAGGAGAAGATTAGAAGGTAGCCATTCAAAAAGGAGGAATAGAAGATTTCTGGAAACATATACAATGGCACATCTGATGGAAGTTCTTATAGTTCCAGAAAAGAGCAGAAGTCCTTTAGAAGATTTCGAATAATGCTCTTGAGAATTTAGATCCTAGTGAAGATGGTGGAGAGAAATGAAGTCTTCCCCAGAGATGAAGCAATTACACAATGGCATGAGTGTCCCTGATATGATGGGGAAAACATTTGATTATGTTAAAAAAAAAAAGGATGGGGGTGAACCTTGAAATTTAGGTGGAACTTGATGGCACTTCTACTGTGTCAATATGTACCTAAATTATATAAAATTCTTTTGGACCAACTAACTTCCCAGGAGTTATCTGATTCCAAGCACATACCTAGTATTTTGCCTACCAGATTGCCCCAATCCACGAAGGAGAGCGTAAATACTTACAGGGGCCAGGCAGATACAAAAGTAATGATACCAGCTGAACTTAAAAAAAAAAAAAGCATAATCAAGGTGAATGGCAGCTGACAATCACCTCAGTGCCAGGGAGAAGAAAGAAAGCATGACGCACGAGTAGCAGTTAAAATGTGGTTTAACTTAAAATTCATGAATCAGTAGCTAAGAAGCCATCATTTGATTTTCTTTTATTTTGTAAGATAATTCGGAAACTTGTTGTCTTAGTCCGGTTTAAATCTCCATCTGATGGATTGCCAAACACATCTGCTCCAGACGGTTCTAACTTAAAGCTGCCCCACGTTATGTCAATATCAATCTGTTGATTCCCCCAGATGTCCAGGAAGGGTGGCCTTTCATTTCTCTGAATTCTCTTCATCGTTGAATTTTCTCTAATGAGCTTCATGGTATTGTTTCATTCGTAGAGAGGAGAAGAGATTGGAGCTAATATTACTTGAATAATTAATAAATCAATAATTGCCTGATCTGTGCTAGACATAATTCCATATGTACATTTGTGACCTCATGCATGCCCTGGAAATCCTTGTGAGAGAGGTATTATTTTTTTCTCCTCCTACTTCTTCTTCTCTTGATCCTAATTCTGTTACATTTTCTTCTATTTTTTTGAGGTATAATTGACATATAGCATTATATTAGTTTCAGGTGTACAATATAACAATTCAATATTTGTCAATATTGTAAAATGATCACCACAATAATTCTAGTTATCTGTCAGCATACCTAGCTACAAAATTAATTTTTCTTGTGATGAGAACTTTTAAGATCTCTTAGCAACTTTCAAATATAAAGTACAGTATTATTAACTATAGTCACCATGTTGTAGACTATGTCCCCATGTCTTATATATTTTATAACTGGAAGTTTGTACCTTTTAACTCCATTCATCCATTTTTCCCACTCCCCCAACACCCACCTCTGGCAACCACTAATCTGTTCCTCGTATCTATGAGCTTGGTGTTGTAGTATTTTTTTTTTTTAGATTACATATAAATGAGATCACAAGGTATTTGTCTTTCTCTTTCTGACTTGTGTTTCACTCAATATAATGTCCTCAAAGTCCATCCATGTTATCTCAAATGGAAAGATATTTTTTTAATCACTAAATAATATTCCATTGTATCTATATATGCATACATACCATATTTTCTTTATCCATCCATTGATGGACACTTAGGTTGTTCCCATGTCTTGGCTGTTGTAAATACTAATGCAATGCTCATAGGGGAGTATGTATCTTTTGAAGTTAGTGTTTTCATTTTCTTTAGATAAATACCCAGAAGTGGAATTGCTGGATCATATGGAAGTTCTATTTTTAATTTTTTGAGGAACTTCCATACTGTTTCCCATAGTGGCTGCACTAATTTACATTCCCACCCATAGTGCACAAGGGTTCCTTTTTCTCCACATACTCACCAACACTTGTTATTTCTTGTCTTTTTGAGGACAGCCATGCTAACAGGTGTGAGGCGATATTTCATCGTAGTTCTGATTTGCATTTCCTTGATGATTAGTGATGTTGAGCGCCTTTTCATGTACCTGTTGGCCTTCTGTATGTCTTCTGGAAAAATGTCTGTTTGTATCCTCTTCCCATTTTAATCATATAGTTTGGTTTTTGCTATTGAGGTGTATGAGTTCTGTATATATTTTAGATATTAACTCCTTATCAGACATATGATTTGCAAATATCTTCTCTGTTTGCTAGGTTGCCACATCTTCTTATCCTTATTCAACTTTTTAATAACAAGGAGATTGAGATTTAGATATGTCCTGTTTCCTTCCACAAGGCATATGACTAGCATGTGGCAGAGCCATTGTATAATGCCGGGTTGTAGAGTCTGGGTATAAATCATACAACATCAAGATCTCCCCTAAATTTGTCCTCAGATTTAATTTTAGGCATCTCATTCATGGAGGCACAACATATTCCAAGATTTCTCTGAAAGAGGCTGGCCGAAGAACCAGAATAAAGGCTCTCAGAAAATTACTCTCCTTCCTGAAAAAAAAACCCCTGTTTTTCTATTAAGAGAAGCCAGCTGAGAACCAAGCTCAGTTGCCAGACCTTTCATGCCCCTCTGGTATAAATGAAGCTTTGAACTATAATCCAAGCAATTCTTCATTTAGTCCCCTTCCTGATCTAAATCTCTAACCTACACACCCATTTTGATGTCCTGCAGTCAAATTGAGTCTCATGTTAAAACGTCCTTGTCATTGTAAAATTTGCCACAGGCCCTCTTAACTCCCTAATTTACCTTTCACACCACTTTTATACCTGTCATTGCATCTTCCATGGCTATATTTTCCAGTGGACAGAAAGGTAAGTTATCTATCTTGCCCTCTATTGGGGGCTTCACAATGTCGACCGTTTTGTGACAACTAAACAGTTTGCTGTTGTTGTTGAAGATTTTGAGGTCCACCATGCAGGAGGAGCTGGAGACAGCACCAAATAAATGCAGTTTTTTTGTGTTTTTTATTTTTGAGGAAGATTAGCCCTGAGCTAACATCTGCTGCTAATCCTTCTCTTTTTTGCTAAGGAAGACTGGCCCTGAGCTAACATCTGGGCCCATCTGCCTCTACTGTATATGTGGGACGCCTGCCACAATGTGGCTTGTTAAGTGGTGCGTAGGACCGCGCCTGGGGTCCGACCCGGCGATCCCTGGGCTGCCAAAGTGGAGTGTGCAAACTTAACTGCTACGCCACTAGGCTAGCCCCTAAACCCAGTTTTTGATTTGGTTGTTCATTTTTTGGTTGGGCTGTATGAGTTTTTTATATATTTTGGAAAGTAACCCGTTGTATGCTATACGATTGGCAAATATTTTCTTTCAGATGTTGGATTGTCTTCTTGTTTTGTTGATGGTTTCCTTTGCCATGCATAAGCTTTTTAATCTGATGTAGTCTCATTTATTTATTTTTTCTTTTCTTTCCCCTGCCTGAGTAGATATGATATTCCAAAAGCTACTGCTAAAACTGATGTTGAAGAGTGAACTGCCTATGTTTTATTCAAGAAGTTTTATGACTTCAGGTCTTACATTCAAATATTTAATCCATTTTGAGTTAAGTTTTGTGTAAGATAATGGTCTACTTTCATTCTTTTTCATGTGGCTGCCCAGTTTTCCAAACACAATTTATTGAGGAGACTTTCCTTTCTCCACCATATTGATTCCATAGCTTTGCAGTATATTTTGAATTCAAGGTGTGTGATACCTCCAACTTTGATCTTTCTTCTCAGGATTCCTTTGCTTATTTGGGGTCTTTTGTTAGTTCCACGTAAATTTAAAGATTCTTTGTTCTGTTTGCATGAAGAATGACATTGGAATTCTGATGGAGATTGCATCGAATCTGTAGATTGCTTTATGTAATATGGACATTTTAACTATATTTATTCTTCCAATCCATGAACATGGAATACTTTCTTTTCTTTCTCCTTTGATTTCTTTCAATAACATCTTATAGCTTTCTGTGTATAGGTCTTTCCCCGCCTTGGTTAAATTTATTCTTAGATATTTTATTCTTACTTCTGCAATTCTGTGTGGAATTGTATCCTTGGTTTGTCTGTCTGCAAGTTTGTTATTAGTGTATAGATGCAACTGATTTTTGTATGTTGATTTGTATCCTGCAGCTTTATTGTACTTACTGATTATTTCCAGCAGCTTTTTTGTGGATTATTTGGGGGTTTCTGTCTATAGAAACATGTCATCTGCAAATAGTGACAGTTTTACTTCTTCCTTTCCAATTTGGACCCCTTTCATATCTTTTTCTGGCCTAATTGCTATGACTAAAATTTTCAGTGCTATGTTGGATAAGAGTGGCGAGAGTGTGTCTTTGTCTTGTTCCTGTTCTCATAAGAATAACGTTCAGGTTTGCACCGTTGAGTATGATGTTGACAGTGTGTTTGTCATGTATGGCCTTTATTATGTGGAGGTACTTTCCTTCTATAACCATTTTATTGAGAATTTTCATCATAAATGGATATTGAATCTTGTTGAATGATTTCTCTGCATGTATTGGGATGATCATGTGATTTTCATTCTTCGTTTTATAAGTGTGGTGTATCATATTGATTAATTTGCAGATGTTGAACCATCCCTCTATCCTTGGAAAAAGTCCCACTTAATCGTGGTGTATGATCCTTTTAATGTATTGTTGTATTCAATTTGCAAGTATTTTCTTGAGGATTTTTGCATTTATATTCATCAGCAATATTGTCTGCAATTTCCTTTTTTTATGTTGTCCCTGTCTGGTTTTGGTATCAGTTAATGTTGGCCTCATAAAATGAGTTTGGAAGTTTCCCATCCTTTTCAATTTTTTGGAAGAGTTTGAGGATAGGTATTAAATCCTCTTTGACTGTTAGGTAGAATTCACCAGAGAAACTATCTAGTCCTGGACTTTTGATTTTGGGGAAGTTTCTGATTACTATTTCAGTCTCTCTGCTTGTGATTTGTCTATTCAGATTATCTATTTCTTCTTCATTCAGTTTTGAGAGGCTGTATGATTCTAAGAATTTATCCATTTATTCTAGGTCACCCAATTTTTTAGTGTACAGCTTTTCATAGTAGTCTGTAATCCTTTGTATTTCTGTGATGTCCGTTTTAATTTCTCCTCTTTCATTTCTAAATTTTATCCATTTGAGTCTCCTCTCTTTTTTTCTTAGTGTCTGGCTAATAGTTTATCAATTTTATTTATCTTCTCAAAGAATCAGGTCTTTGTTTCATGGATCCTGTTGATTGCTTTTCAGTCACTATTTTCTTTATTTCTGCTCTTATTTTTATTTCATTCCCTCTACTGACTTTGTGTTTTGCTTGTTCTTCTTTTCTAATTCTTTCAGGTATAGTGTAAGATTGTTTATTTGAGATTTTTTGTTTCTTGAGGTAGGCCTGTATTGCTATAAATTTCCCTCTTAGTATCATTTTTGCTGCATCCATAAGTTTTGGTAAGTTGTGCTTTCATTTTCCTTTGTCTCTAGTATTTTTAAATTTCTCCTTTGATTTCTTCATTGATCCAATAGTGTTCGGTAGCATGTTGTTTGATCTCCACATATTTGTGACTTTTCCAGCTATTTTTTGTAGTTGCTTTCTAGTTTCATACCATTGTGGTTGGAAAAGATGCTTGATATGATTTCAATCTTCTTAAATTTATTGAGGCTTGCCTTGTTTTCCAACATATTGTCTATCTTTGAGAATGTCCCACATGCACTTGAGATAAATGTGCATTCTGCTGGTTTTGGATGGAATATTCTATAAATATCTATTAAGTCCATCTATTTTAGTGTTTCACTTAGGCCAATGTTTTCTTGTTGACTGTCTGGATGATCAACCCATTCACAGAAGTGGGTTGTTAAGATCCCCTTCTATTATTCTGTTGCTTTCAATTTCTCCCTGTAGGTCTGTTAATAGTTGGTTTATATACTATGGTAGTCCTGTGTTAGGTGCATATATATTAATGTGTTACCTCTTCTTGATGGAATGCCCCTTTCATAACTATATAATCTCCATCTTTGTCTCTTATCTTTTTGTCTTGAAGTGTATTTTCTCTGATATAAGGACATATGCACCTATTTTCTTTTGGTTGCCGTTTGATTGGAGTATCATCCTCCATTCCTTCACTCTGAGCCTCTGTTTATCTTTAGAGCTGAGATAGGTGTCCTGGAGGCAGCATATTCTTCAGTCTTGTTTTTTAACCCATCCAGCCACTCTGTGTCTTTTGATGGGGATATCAATCCATTGACATTTAGAGTGATTATTAATATATAAGGGCTTAATGCTGTCATTTTATCTGTTTTTTTTCTGATTGTTTTGTATTCCAACTCTTTCTTTTTCCTTGTATTTCTGTCTGCCATTTTAGCTCAGTGATCTTTTGTGATGTTTTTCTCAGTTTTCTCTTTACTTGTGATTTGTTACTCTGCTCTGGTTTTTTGTTTTGTGGGTACCATGAAGTTTGTATGAAAGATCTCCTAGATGAAATAGTCTTTTTTTCTGATAGCCTCTCATCTCTATTATTCTATTCAGGTTCCATCCTTTTCCTCTTCCCCTTCTACGTATTTGTTGTCACTTGTGTTTTGAGTTTATAACCAAATTGAAGTAGCTATATTATTTTTGATACTTTCTTTCCCTCTAGTCATTATGTTATAAATAAATGTTTCCTAACCTATTCTGATATAGAGCTGCAATTTTATGATTCTGTCTATTTATCTCCCTTCTTAAAGCTTCTTAAACCTTTGTCTTTTTATTTCAGGTAGGATGCTCCTTTCATCATTTCTTGTAAGGAAGGTATAGTGGTGATGAACTTCCTCAGCTTTTGTTTATCTGGGAAAACTTATATTTCTCCATCTTATCTGAAGGAGAATTTCACTGGAAAGAGTATTCCTGGCTGATGGTTTTTGTCTTTCAGCATTTTGAATACATCATTCCACAGCCTCCTAGGCTTTAAGGTTTCTGCTGAGAAATCTGCCAAAAGTCTCATGGAGGTTCTATTGTAGGTTATTGTCTTCTCTCTTGCTGCCCTTGATATTTGTTCTTTGTCATTGACACTTTACAGTTTTAATATTACATGCCTTGGAGAAAGTCTTTTGGCATTGAGGCAATTAGAAGTTCTATTAGATTTATGTACTTACACATCCAGGTCCTTTCTCAGGTTTGTGAATTTCTTGGCTATTATTTCTTTGAATAAGCTCCCTGCCCCTTTCTTCCTCTCTTCTACTTCTGGGATACCTATAATCCTTATGTTATTTTTCTTAACTGAGACAGATATCTCCCAAAGAATTTCTTCATTTATTTAAAATCTTATTTTTCTCTCTTGTTCCATGTGAATTGCTGCTATGTTTCTATCTTTGATCTCACCAATCCTCTTCTCCATATAGTCTACTCTATTTTTAATGCTTACTACTTAATTTTTCATCTCATTAATTGTGTTCATCCTCCCTGGCTATTTTTTCCAGTGGACAAAAAGGGAAGTCATCTATCTTGTCCTTTGTTGCGGGTTCACAATGCCTATCGTTTTGTGACAACTGAACAGTTTGCTGTTATTGTTGTTGAAGGTTTTGACACACACCATGCAGGAGGAGCTGGAGACAGCACAGAACAAACCTTCTGTGTTTGACTTGTTCCGCACACCCAACCTGCGTAAAAGGATCTGTTTACTGTCCTTCATGAGGTAGGCTTCACACAGTGCATGAGGGACATTAAAACAGTAGAAACAGAATTCTATTTGTTATTTCAGAGGATACGACATACTTGGGGATATATTTGAGATGAAACATAAGAAAGCCTCAAAGATAGTTGGTATTTTTATAGATAGTGAAAGAGTTATACAAAGACTAACACAGAACTAATTGTACAATGAGGAGTTTTGTTATCACATCATTCTACCAGGCTCATCACTGGAGATGATGTTGAGAAAAATCACAGTACAGACTTCAGCTTTAAGTTTCTTCACCTGTTGTTTTTTATTTTAATTGAGGTAAAATTACAAACTCTCAAGTGCTCAAATATATGCAGTTCAATAAATATTTCCATATGTAAATATATAACCATCGCTCAGATCAGGATATAGGAAAAACTCTAAACCCATGGAACCTCACCTCATGTATCCTCCACGAAAAAACCCTTCCACCTCCCAGAAGAACTTAGCAACAACTGTAACCTCCAATATCAGACTATAATTTTATGATGATTTATAATCATTAACTTGTAATAAAATTGCATTTAAAATATACCCAATATTTGTTTTAATCAGGTATGGTAAGACACACAGACTCAGAAATGATTGTCAGGAAGTAAGATTATAGTCACAGATCCCTAGATAGAGGAGGCACAAAGCACCAGGCAGGGTCATTCAGTGAAGCACGGGTGTCAGTCAGAGTGAAGGAGAGAAAAGAAAATAAAGAGCATGGCCCAGAGATTTTATTGAAGTTTTTGTGACAAGAAATGGGAGAGGAAGATAAGTATCCTGAGTAAGTTTAGGATTGCATGGTTTGAATAATTTTAGTGGGCTCTTGGTTATAGGGGTGGTCTGTAGTTTGTTCAGTACCTGGCTCTGGGTTGATTTAGGGGAGGGGGGATATTGGCTTGGTGTATGAGTTTGATAAAGGAGATGGTTGGGGGTGTGGGCTCTGGATTGAGGGTTTGTATATGAAAGGTGCACTCACAGTGGAGACATTTATTATCTTTAGGAATTAGCTAGCCCAGGGAGAGGCAGACTCTCCAGGATCAAGGCTCTAAGTGCTAGAGCATCAAAAATATAGAAAATAAGAAAATATAATCAATACAGAAATATTCTATAAATCAGATCATGCTTGACACTAATCCCTGGTTTTATGGCTCAATATTATCATTTATAAGACAGAGAATCTAAATCTTATGACATCTCTGTTTCCTCTTCCTTTCACCACAGATTTGCAACCTTCATTCCTTTATTTGGCCTGAGTCTCAACCTCCAGCACTTGGGGAAAAATATTTTCCTGTTCCAGGTTCTCTTTGGTGCAGTCAAAATTCCAAGCAATTATGTTGCCCTTTTGGCACTGAATCACCTGGGCCGTAGAGTAAGCCAGATGCTTTTCCTGTTCCTGCTGGGACTCTCCATCCTAGCCATCATATTTGTGCCCGAAGGTGAGAAAAGAGCACAGAGTGACAAATAGCTTCTCTGCATTCCTCTGGGCTTCTATGGGTCACACCGATCTGAAGCCTGAAGGAAAGGGATAATTGTATTCTAAGGATTCCCTGAAAGCAATATGGGGGTTAGCACAGCTTCTGCCATGAAATTGCTGGGAAAAGAACCAAGGTGAGTAAAGGTCAGCTCAGGTATATGGTTGTCTTCATTGCATTCGAGATGTATCTGGAAATTGGTGCCAGATTACTTGAAGTTTCTCTAGGACAGCAACTAATCACTTACCTTTGACCATTCACACTTTATATAGCAAGCACAGAGGGTCTAGACCTTGTCATTGTATCCCATTTGAGGACACAATACTGTGACTTCCTCTGTCTGGGTTCTTGCTTATTTCTACAGCTTTAGTGACAATTTCTTCTCTGATCTGTACATATCCACTCATGTGTCTCCTGTAAGATCTCCGTAACAGTAGCTATGGTTTACGGGTGTCCTGTTGACCTCAAGCAGACAAAAATTCCTTGTCTTCAAGCAGAGAATTGACAGCAGAAACAAGTCACAATACGGTTAAGAGCTTCTCCTAGAATTGATTTTACTAAATTGAATGATCATATGTAATGAATAAAGGGAATCAGGTGGTCACCATGCTTTACCTAACTCTCAGCATATTTATATATTTTACAAGATCCCAGATTGGTGGGCTCCACTCTTCATCATGAATGTCAGCAGTGATGCAAGTTTTCTTCCTTACAACAGTGCCCACTCCAATGCAGTAATGTTCTTGATGAAGCTTTTTGAGGGCAGGCAGGGCAAGTCAGGGGTAGAAAACTAACCCTTAGAACTTCCCTTCAGTGGTTTCTAAACTCAGGCTGTTTTCCTAATAGAGGTCCCTATACTTGAATATTGCAGCATTATTTTAGATCAAGCTACTCTCCAGCTTATCCATTAACATAGGAGTTCTGTTCTTTTGTTACTCTCTTCTGCATTACTAGCCTCATATATAAATTGTGCATGTTCTTAGATTTTAAACTCTCAAAGACATGGATAAGTCTTACACCCTTCAGCAATTGCTCACGTGACAGTCCTCTGTTCTGCGTGAAGGGTAAAGGAGACACAGAACAGAATTAATGCAAGAGAGCACCTGCCGGACTCACTTTCCCTTCTCCATTTCTGGCAAATCTCAGACACGCAACAGGAGTTGATAAAATAACTCAGTCCTTTTATTCACCATAAGTCATAATGTATAGATAAATCACATTTCTCACCTGATTAGACAATGCACATTTACTGATTCTGTGCAGTTTCTCTACACCATATTTAATACTTGCAAACACTTCCAATAGGATCTTTTTCATTTTTAATTTGAGGGATGGTGATGTCTTCAGCTCCAGTTTCCTGAGTCTCACTGGTCTTCCTCTCTCCAGATATGCAGACTCCGCGTGTGGTTTTGGCCACTTTGGGAGTAGGAGTTTCCTCTGCCGCTATCATCAGTGCTGTTGCCCATGCAAATGAACTAATCCCCACTGTCATCAGGTACAAAGCTCATGGATGCTCTGTCAGGATCAAAACAGGCCTCTCCCAGATAACTTACACCTCTTGGAGAAACCAAACTAAGACAAATTAGTTATTAAAGGTAACTAATTATAAGAGTAATTATAACAACAAAAACTATAACCAAATTCTTTCTACTTTGACTTTTTACGAAGCATTAAGTCCTTTAATGTTTCTTCTCCTGAAATCTTCTGAATCACATGAAGTGTAAATGCTATGGGTAACAGTATTTCTTCAATCATCAAATTTTGTCTCAAGACACAAGTGAAATTGAAAAGAATTGCTAGAAAGTAAGAGAGAAAATGTCCAAAACAAGAGTATATCATCAATCTCCACATCTAAACACACTGATGTGTTGTCTTCCATAACCAAGCAAACTAGTAAATCATAGATTATATTGCTGGATTTTCACTAGATTTTTTTTATTATTGTTTTGACCCCAAGAGCAACAGCTTTAGCTGTCACTGGAACTGTTGCTAATATTGGAGCAACCCTGGCTCCCCTCTTGATGATCCTAACCGTGTCTTCCCCCCACCTACCCTGGATCATCTATGGAGTCTTCCCCATCCTCGCTGGACTTGTTGTCCGACTCCTTCCTGAAACCAGGAATCAGCCTCTGCCTGACTCCATCCAGGACGTGGAAAAGAAGTGAGTAAACGCCCTGGCTGTCCCTTAGGGTTGCTGTGCACAATAGTTCTGTGATGAGGAGGGAAAGACAACATTCAGGGTCATTGTTCCCAGAGGAAAGTTTAGACCCAGATTAGTTCCATGTGGTCAGTGCCTTTGGTTTGGCTTCAGCTTCATTCCTCCCCCACAGTGACCTCAGAATCCCTCAAGCCTCCCTAAATCACACAGATCTGCTCTGCCCAGCCTGTACCAGTAGGTTTAGTGGTGAAGAGGCCAAAATTAGGTGTCCCAGTGTAACATACACAGCCCTGAAGTTATTTCACAAATATTCACGGATCCAAATACCGGATTCTCATCTCTTGTCCCTGGCAGCCCTCAGCCCAGGGAGTGCAGACAAGCTCTCTGAGACTGCTGGTTCCTGTAGGCCTGTATAATCTGATTCTGATTCTCCAGAGAAACAGAGCCAATAGGATGTGCATATATACAGCAAGACAGATTTATTTTAAGGAATTGACTCACAGTATTGTGGGGGCTGGCAAGTCTGAAATCTGCAAGCAGGCAGCCGCTTGGTGACCCAGGGAAGAGATGAAGGAAGAGAAGAGTTCTCCAGTCTGAAGGAAAATTTGGAGGCAGGATTCCTTCTTCCCCTGGGGGACCTGTCTTTTTCCCCTAAGGCCTTCAACTGATTGGATGAGGCCCTCCACATTATGGAGGATAAAACTTTGTGCTTTACTCTAAGTGTACTGATTTAAATACTAATAACATCTAAAAAATGCCTCCACAGAAACATCTAGACTGGTATTTGACTAAACATCTGGGCACTCTGGCCTAGCCAAGTTGACGTATAAGATTAAACACCACAAGACCTGAGGACTTCCTGGTCACTAAAGAATCTGAGGGAAGTCAGGGAGAGGACAAGAGCCCCTCCCACAGATGACAACATATTTCAGGGGAAATATGTTGTGTTGCCTGTGAGATTCAGACCATCTGGTTTTCACTGGGAAAGAAATTATTGAGAACAGAGATTTTTAAAGTGATAAAGATTGGGAAAGGAGTCTAAAACTTTTCTGTACTTCCTTTGCCTTTTCCAAAACCCCTCTTTCTGACACCATGGTGTCCAGGAGTAACAGCAGAAACTGTTAAAGCTGCCTTCTCAGATCCTGCCCTGGGAGTTGGGTCTTATTCTTCACAAGATTTACTCACATCCTTGGGGCAGGGTTCATGGTTTATGGTAAAGCTGGTTGTTGAAGGGTAAACTTGCTCTAATGAATGTTGGATATATATGCTTGTTCCATGTCTTTTCAATTTCTGTGTTAATTTGTTTGTTGGTTTCATTATATTTTTACCAGGAGAAAAAGCTCATTAAAAGCAAAGCAGGAAGATATTTGCATGAAAGTGACACCACTTTAAGGAATTCCAGGAAATAATTGCTGACTCAAGAGCAAAATAAAGGGGAAAAATGAGATAATTCTTCATAAGGGAAAATTTGTAAAATACATGCATAAAAGTACATAATGGAAAAATGGATTTTTCCAATTGCAGTAGTAAATTACTAAGTATAAAATACCTATAATTAATCATAAGAAGAAATGTGAAGAAAGCCATAATATTTTAAAAGAACTTAGAACATTTGTACAGTTGTAGATAACTAGCATGTTTCTCAATGGGAAAGTTGATTAATACTAACAATACCAATTTTTCCCTCAATTAATTGGCATAATTATTTATATAATCATAAGGACAAACTATACACTTTTGGAAGAATCTGAAAAATAGAAATTTCTCTGGGAAATTAACGATAAACAAGGTGATTTCAAAACAGAGGATTATGCAGTGAGATGAGGCTAGCTAGTGTATGGGGCAGCATATGCTGGAATTATAGCTGCAATTGTCAAAACAGTAATAGCAGATGCATTTACATATCAAAGGAAGTCCAGAAACAGAACATAGTAAATGTAACACTTAACATATAATTTTGGGATCCTAAATCACAAGGCAAATTAAAGGATTATGCAACAAATACATTAAAAAACTACTGAAAAATAAATGATTAATAATGTGACTTCATGCACTAAATCAAAAAATATTCTACTTTAATAAAAAGCTAAATAGAATAAAAAACTATAGGTTTCATTAGAAAATGTGGCTACAATATCTTGGCTTAAGAAAGTTTTGAGTAGTAAACCAAACTCCAGAAATTTAAAGACAAGCATATTTCAATACTACTCATTTAAATCCTCTGTTGGGCAAAACTCTAACAGCTTATCAGAGAAAAATAGAAAAATATTCACCAAAATGCTAAAAACAATTAACTTTTAGCGGTGGACTTTTTTTTTTTAAAGACTTTATTTTTTTCCTTTTTCTCCCCAAAGCCCCCTGGTACATAGTTGTGTATTCTTCGTTGTGGGTCCTTCTAGTTGTGGCATGTGGGACGCTGCCTCAGCGTGGTTTGATGAGCAGTGCCATGTCCACGCCCAGGATTCGAACCAACGAAACACTGGGCCGCCTGCAGTGGAGCGCGCAAACCTAACCACTCGGCCATGGGGCCAGCCCCTTAGTGGTGGACTTTTAAGTGATTGTTACTTTCTTCTTTGCAAGTTTCTGTATTCAAAGTTTAAACAAAGAATATATAAAATTTCAAAATATTATGATGTCAAAAATGAAAAAGCAAATGACAAAATAAACAATTTTTAAAATGTACTTTTAATATGTAGAATTCTCACAGTATCTACCCAAAAAGATAATAAACATTTCAATAGAAAATAGGTAAAAAGCAGAACATATCATTTTCAAGAGAAAAAAGTGGCATGGACAATACATTTAGGGAAAATTGTACAAACCCGCTAGAAATTAAAGACATAGAAACTCAAATGAAAATTCATCTTAAACTGTACTCTTTGTCACGGTTAGTGAGAGTGAAGCTAAACAGAAACTCATTGATTGATGGTGGAATTATAAAATAATTCATGCTAGAGACCTGCTGAAAACAGTTTGACATCCTTATCGAAAGCTTTGAAGTAAAATTTCTTTAATTCAGTAGCCATTTATTAAGCATGTCGTAACTGCCAAGCAGTGTGGTAAGCGCTCTGAACATAAAATGAAAAAATAGGCATAAAACAGATGTAACAGGTATGTATGTTAGAACACATGTGCAGGTGTGGTCTCACATTCAAGTCAACATAATCTTAGATTGAGTTCCAATTTCCTCCAAGTTGGCAGTAAATCATAAGTCCATTAATTTTAGAGATCATTTCTACAATCCTTCCTTACCAGAACTATCTGGATCCTGTAGGCATGCGCAGTGCCAAAGTGATGGGGTGAGACCAAGAGGGAGCAGCCACAGGTTACCAGTTATCTGTTCAAAGATATTACCAGGTTAATACTGGCCCTGGGCGCACTTGGTTGTTACAACTTCCCATTCATCACATGTGGCACTGGAATCCAAGGTTTCCAGTCTGATTGTTCAGCTCCCTATGCAGTCACTCACTTTGGGTCTTCTGCTTCCCTGGGGAACTACCATGGGTCGGGACTGGACCCCTCTCCCCCATAACCCAGAGACCCTCCCCTGATTTAGCCCCTTCCCAAACACTCAACTTTCTTCCTCTTCTCTCATTACCTCTTCCGGAGATCCTCTAGTTATCCTACGAACTTTAGATTTTGAAAACAAAGTCAATCAATTGTACAAGCTTCTTCTGTTTTTCACCTCCAAAATGCCTTCCAAGAGACAAAGAAGCACAAAAATGACAAACTATAGAATGTGGGAAAGACACAAGAGAAAATCCCAGAGGAATCATCCATAATGAGTATCATTGGCTTGTCCAGCCACATTCTTCCTCCTAATGAAATGTTTGAGATCCTATCATGACAAGGACCAGGTAAAACCTATTGTTTTTCACCTTGAAGGATGGAGGCCAGTCCATAGATTCTGACGTTTCTGTGGGAGAGAGTCCCATAATTCTTCATGGGCCTTTGATGTTGCAAACCAGTAGCTATGCTCCATAAGATGGCCATTGGTGCAAGGATTGAAAAGAGTGAGGTATCGAGTGACATGAGGGAAGATGGCAGAATATAGACAACAAAAGTACCGGCAGGAAGTATCTGGTTAAGTATTTTAGAAATATGAAGTCTAGTCAAAGCTTGAAGCTTCCAGGCTTGGCTTGGCTGATAAATTGTGATTAATTTCAATCAATTTCAACCATTACCAGAGTAGTGGCTATCGTCCACACACACTCATCCTTATGGAAGCTAGCCATACCCATGTTTCTGGAGAAGGTTGTGGGAGCCACAGTTGGCAAAACGACTGTCCTTAAAACATCAAGGATCTGTGTGCTGATTGCTGCTTCTGATCACAGAGTTGCCTACATAAAGGAGGGCCACCTTTGTTGCAAATCCCACAGACTAAAGCATACTCCAAGAGATTTAAAGAGAAAGCACTTGTTATTTTTTTTCATTTTTCCCTTTCTGGGAGCTTTTCTTTTTTTTTAAGGACCATGACTATTGAAAGCAACCTCATGTACAGAAAATGTAGAAGTCACCATCCACGCTCAGCTAAAGACTCAGGCTCAGAAAAGACCTGAGAAGACCTTAAGATGTTATCTTAGGCTGATCTCTGGCACAGAGACACCTGATAACTTTTTTAAAAAAGTAACAAACCCTGGGGAAGGCAGAAAATTTGGCTTTCAGTGTTGCCACATTGATTCAAATGTCAAGATTTAAACAAAAAATAATAAGAGACCCAAAGAAACAGAAAAGTGTGACTCATTCAAAGGAACAATGTATCGAATTCTGTGTAGATTACATCATGTTCACCACCCGAAAACTAATTCTAGTCCATTCCCTCACATGTGAGCCTATCAGCCCTTTTGCCCTCCCCCCGTCCCCCTTCCCCTACGGTAACCACCAATCCAATCTCCAATGCTATGTGTTTTTTTGTCGTTGTTTTTAATCTTCTACACAGAATTCGAAATATGATGTACATCTGAAAATAAATAAATAAATAAATAAGAAAGGAACAAAATAAATCGACAAAAACTATCCCTGAGGAAGCCCAGAGGATGAACTTACTAGATAAGGCTTTAAAGCAACTGTCTGAGATATAACTCGAAGAGCCAAATGAAGACATGAGAAAAGACAGGAAAATGATGTATGAATAAAATGAAAATGCTGACAAAAGTCTTGACAATATAAGAAGGAGCCAAAAATCAATTATTATTTCCCTTGAATACCTTCCAGTGGGACAAGATGTGATAGTGAAGATAGTGATAATGATGATCCTGACCCTGCGTAGGACTAGGCTAATATGAATGTTTGTTTCTTAATTTTAACAAAAACTTTAAAAACTAAAAAAAGTTAAAATATTTTTAAAAAGAGAAAACTTTATAGAATAAAGCTACAAAGAAAGAAAATACTTTTTTACAGCTGTACAATATATTCTGTTTCAAACTGTGTTATTATAAAAGACCCAAAAAGTTAAAAAATTTTAAAGTTTATAAAATAAAAAGTAAGCTAAAGTTAAGTTATTATTGAAGAAAGAAAAACATTGTTTTTATAAATTTAGTGTAGACTAAATGTACAGTGTTTTAAAGTCTACAGTAATGTATAGCAATCTCCTACGCCTTCACATTCACTCACCAATCACTGACTGGCTAACCCAGAGCAACTTTCAGTCCTGCAAGCTCCATTCATAGTAAGTTTCCAATGCAGGTGGTCCTTTTCTGTTTGTTTGTTTTTGCTGAGGAAGATTCACTCTGAGCTAACATCTGTTGCCAATCTTCCTCATTTTTTTTTTTTTTTTTTGCTTGAGGAAGGTTAGCCTTGAACTAACATTTGTGCAAATCTTCCTTTATTTTTTTATGTGGCTCGCCACCATAGCATGGCCAATGAGAGGTGTAGGTCTGCATCCAGGATCAGAACCTGTGATCCTAGGCTGCCAAAATGGAGTGCACTGAACCTAACTGCTATGCCATAGGGCCAGCCTCCCATTTTTTAATATTTTATACTGTATTTTTATGGTACCTTTTCTATGTTTAGATATGTTTAGATAAAGGAATACTTATCATTGTGGTACAATGGCCTATAGTATTCAGTAGAGTAAAATGCTATATAAGTTTGTGGCCTAAAAGCAATAGGCTGAACCATATAGCTGAGGTGTGTAGTAGGCTATACCATGTAGGTTTGTGTAAGTGCACTCTGATGTTCACACAATGATGCAATTGCCTAATGACGTGTCTCAGAAAGTGTCCCAATCATTAAGCCATGCATGACTGTATCGAACTATAAAAGCCTAAGGCAGAGATTACCAGTGGAGAAATACAATAGACCATCTAAAGTCCCAAGGGAAAGCTGTGGCGAGACTGTGTGCAAAATAAAGAAATTTAAAAGCAGCTGTGTATAGAGAGTAATTGATAAAGACACACACAGGATGCATTCTTGGAAAAGAACTGAGAAGACCTTAAGTTTCACCTTGAGCTGATTACAAGGCTCAAAACACATTCTGCTAATTAATGAAAGCCACCCCCCACAGAAAGCCAGTTTACAAAGATCAGGAGAGGGGGCTGTATCTTCACATGCCCAGTTTTCAACAAAAAATCACAAATCATACAAAGAATCAGAAAAACATAGTACAGCCAAAGGAAGTAAATGCCAGCACAAACCATCCCTGTGTAAACATAGGCCTCAGACATATCAGACAAGGACTTTAAAATAACTGTCTTAAACATGCTGAAAGAACTAAAAGAAAACACAGACAGAGAACTAAAAGATGTCAGGAAAACTATATATGAACAAGATGAGAATATAACAAGAGATAGAAATTATGAAAAGGAACCAAACAGAAATTCCAAAGCTGAAAAATACCATAACAAAATTGAAAATGTAAGGATCTCAAGCAATTGATAGCAAAAAATCCAAATAACCCAATTTTAAAATAGGCAGAGGATCTGAATAGACATTTTTCAAAAAAGACATACAAGTGGGCCATAGGTATATGCAAAGGTGCTCAACATCACTAATCATCAGAGAAATGCAAATCAAAACTACAATGAGATACCACCTCACATCTGTTAGGATGGCTATTATCAAAACCGAAGAGATAACAAATGTTGGTGGAGATTTGGAGTTATTTATTGCTGCGAAACAAATCACTCCAAAACTTAGCTGCTTAAAACAACAGACATTTGTTGTTTCACACCCTTTCTGAGGGTCATGAATCCTGAAGCAACTTAGCTAGATACCTCTGGCTCAATATCTTTTATGATGTTGCACTCAAGCTGTTAACAGAGGTTGGACTTATCTAAAGCTTTGCCTGGTGCTGGAGGATGTGCTCCCAAGATGGTTACTTTCTGACTGCCACTGAAAAAAGCCATCAGTTCCTTGTCACACAGGCCTCATCTCAGTGAATGTCCTCCTGACATGGCAAATTGCTTGCCCAGGAGCAAATAACTCAAGAGACAGAACTCCAAGATGGCAGCCACAGTGCCTTTTTATGACAATCTCCAAAACCACACATTATCATTTTCTCCTTTGTTCAGTTATTCAGAGGCGAGTTGCTAAGTCCAGCCCATACTCAATGGGGAGCAAGGGACACTCCAATTTTTAAAGGAAGACTTATCAAGCTATGTGTGGATATATTTCTTTTAAAAACCACGAACTCCCTCCCAGTTCAATTTCTACTTCTGAGTCCCTTATAAGATTACATGTGTTGGTTCTAGGAGGACTCCACATAAAACTTCCTGCATATACGTTTCTTCCTCAGACTCTCTTTCCCAGGGAACTGACCAAAAAAATACCCCTATGGGGCAATGGCTAATGAAACACAGTCACACTTTGGGCAAAAAAATGGGCTGCCCACAAGAGTGTTACCTAATATATACACCCAGAAGATTTCAAAGAAGGATAATCAACAATTTGACGGTAGCTGCCCCAATAAAAAATCATGACTCCTTTTCTAATTTCCACACAAGTGTTAGTTCTCAGAACCCAAAACCACAGACTGGAGGAGAAATCTTATCCTCAGAAGGTACAACTCTGAAAAACCACAGTAACTGCGTACATGAATGATTCTTCCAGTCCTTTTCAGAGAGAGCTAACACAATTTACTTGGGTGAACATGCACTGGAAACATTTTGAGGACTGCTGAACACGGAGCTCATAGTGATACTAATATTGAAGGACTCAAAAGGTCATCATGCTTTCCCTCTTAGAGTGGGAGCTTGGGGGAGGATGTCTGGTAATAAAGAGTGTCCTGAATACAGCCTGCCTCACAGTAGATCCATAGAGTCCACACTCTCAAAATGATTATGTCCCCACTTTCTGCATGTATACTGGGATTGATTATACTTAGAGGTTTGCAGAAACCCCACATTGGTTCCTTGCCCTGTGGGATAAGAGCTATCCTAGTGGATGTAACCAAGAGGAAATTGAAACCTACTGTCTAACTCCCTCCCAACATAGTACATCAGAAACAATAGTGTATTCCCAGTGAACAGGAGAAGTTATCCCACCTTTACAGGCATAAACCACACAAGGGAGGTAGTTTCCATCATGTCTCCATTTACTTATTTGCAGAGCCAGATTTAATTCCGCTTGAGTCTAGCCCTGCAAATAATTGATTGATGTTGGAGGGTAACGGTGGAATACCACAAATAGAATGAAACATTAGACCAAATTAGAGCTTGCTGCCACTTGTGGCATCTTTGCTAAAGCAAAGTAACACAAGTTCATGTCATAGCACATGGGGACTAATCTATGGAATGTGTTGTTTCCATCCCTATTAAGAATGATAACTGAAAGTAGTTCATATTCACATGAGATGTGCCACAATATACCCTTACATTCCTGCCCCAAGACTCTGTTATCTCTCTGCCCCATCTTTATAATGTAATTCAAAAGACCTGGTATATGTGCACATTTTATAGAATATTAGTTTGGTACATTTTACCAAAGGCATGATATTACCAGAGCAGATGATCAAGAAGTGGAAATACATTGGAGGTTTTTGCAAGACATGTGTCATATTAAGTGGGTGAAATAAACTCTAGAATGTTTTGGGAGCCTACAGCATCAGGGATAATTTAGACTTCCTGATGGATGAGGCATGACATGATATGCCCTTCAAAATGAAAGGCAAATCGTCGTATCTTGCATCTTCCACCACTAAGAAGGAAGCACAGTGCTGAGGAGGCCACATCACTGCTATAGGTAGTATTTTCCACATCTGGAGTTTTTTCAATCCATTTACTGAGTAACATGCACTACTGCCATCTCTGAGGGGGGTCCAGCATATGAAAGTGTTCTGGAGAAGGTGGGAGGAGCCTGGCACATTTGTCACACTACCTTAAAATATCTCCTCCAATAAGAGAGTCATCTGGAGTGAAAAAAGATGTATAAAGTTTATGTCAAGTCTCAATGGGAGAGTTACATCATAGGCCCTAAAGTTATGGAGCAAAGCCATGCCACCTAAAGCGTGACTAAGGATGTTAAATTACCATAAGACCAGAGCATGTGATCACTATCTAAGTTGTCTTAAAGCCATGAAGTCATATTGTCAGGTGGGCCTGCATCAATCCATCCCACCATGGAAGTGGTGCATCTGGGGCAATCATAGATAGGGATGAAGAACACAAATAAGCTGTGTAAGAGGTGGTTCTACTAATGTTACACTTCATTTCAGTTCACACCAAGCCTTCCTGGGTATATGTTATGACCAGACGACTGAGCAAGAAAATAGTTCAGCTAGGTTCACATGTGGATTGACTCAGTATATGGTTACAAGCCACAAATGGACTGTTAGTGAACTACTGGCACACTCTTGGTAAACTTGAAAGTCAATGCTGATAGAAAATTCTCTAAACAGGCAGAGGTTCAGGCACTATACATGATCATCCACTTTGTGGGGATGGAAAAGTAGGCTGTCATAAGATATATATATAGATAGATTAAAGATGTTTTCAAATGGCTTAGCTTGTTGGTCTGAGCCTGAAAACAGAAAGATTGGATGATTGGGCAAGAGGCATGTGGATGCACCCATGGGAGTCGCATTAGATGTGAAGATCTCTTTAGCATATTTATCAACCCCTGGAGACCACAGACCATAGATGAGGCATTAAACCACTGAGTAACCAAAATGACTTAGAGTTGATGTCCACTATCCATCATCCATCCCCTTTCACAAGCCTCCCCAGTGCAGACAAAAATGGCTTCTGAGTAGAGGCAGAGATTAAGGCTATGCAGAGGTCCAACGGCATGGGCTCCCACTCACCACCTCTAAACTGTCTGCCATTTCTGTCAAATGTCTGAACTGAAAGCAGCAGAGATAAATGCTGTGCCATGAATTTGACACCATTCCTCAAGGAGACCAACCAGCGCCTTGATGACAAATTGGTTACATTAGTGGCAGAGGTTCATATTGAATGGAATCAACATATATTCAGGGTAAGGATTTCTCTTTCATACTTTCACGGCCTCAACCAGCACAACCATCCAAAGGCATTGAGAGTATATGATCAACCAACACAGGATCCTTGAATAATATGTCTTTGAACCGAGTGACACACATGGAAGGAAAAGAAGCAAGGCCTGACCATGGGATCCTCTGGTATCATCACACACTCTACCCCCAAGAAGCTGCAAGTCCCAAGAGTGATGGGACAGCCTTGTGAAACTGCAGGTAAGATTCCAGTTAGGAGACAATACTCTGCTAAAATGCAAAATTGTTTTTCATGATGCAGTATATGCTCTAAATCTAAAGCCCACTATAGGGTGCTTTGTTCCCCCAGAGGTAGAGTAAATGGCCTGGGAATAAAATGGTGGAAGTGGAAATGGCTTCATTTACCAAACTCTCAGTACCCTACTTGGGGACTTATTCTTTTTATTCCTGTAAATCAAGGATCTGTGAGTATAGGGATCATGGTGTACACAATGGAAACATTTTCACCTAAAAAACAGGGAGGTACTCAAACAACAAGCTATGCCTACCCGTTAGTCACATCATATTTCTGTGCTAAGAGGCTAGCAGGAAAAGAAAGGAGTCACCAATCTGACTAGAATAATAGACACTCATCATCCGCAGGAGGTAGGGCTGATCTTTTCAGTGTACCATCAGTAGTGCATCGAGGTATCCACTGGTACTACTCTGCCTGATTTTGATAGTAAAGGGACATGATAATTTTCCAGGACATGAAAAGGGCATGGTGTCTAGGGCCTTTGACACCCCAGGGTCTGGATCTGTGTCACTCCATCTGGTATGGCCCCTAGACTAGGAGACTGAGAGATATCTAGAATGGATTTTTGGGGAGAAAAATGATGAGTAACATGCAGCCCTGAGATCTGTTATAATGGTGAGACATGTGCAGATCGTCACTCTAATTCTCTGCTATAAATTTTCCCTGAAGGAGTTGTTCCCTACTGATGTGAACTTACACAAATCAAGTGTATCTCTGTAACACAAATGGTGGACTGTAATGGAAGGTGTGATAGCTGTGCTGCACCACACCACCTAGATTTCACTTTCAGGATATCAGAATGTTAAATCCCCAATGCTGTGAGTTTTGATTCATATCTTCCCTTGGAATTTCCTTTGGCCAAGGGAAACTACATCCCCGAAGGTTGCATGCCTCTAATGAGAGGCAGCCTGTATCCATTGACTAGCCAATGCTGTGTTACAATGGTTTACACTATGGCTTAATTTCAGACACTTCTGAAGGGCCATTCCATCTCCACATTTGCCCATGGAATGGTTTAAGGGCTATCGATGATCATTTAACAAGTACCTCTTAAAAGTCGTGCTTCCCTCACACACTTTCATGTAGTATTTCTAAGAATACGCTCTAATAAACCTCCTGTATGCAAATTTGTGCCTCAGTTTCTTTCCCAGGAAACCAACTCAAGATAAATACTAAAGTGTTAATGGGCCTGCAGTGAAGCAGCCTAAGATTGCATGAAAATTGTTTCTTCATTTTTAGCTGGAAGCATGTTGAATCACGCAACCCTACAATTTTCTCTCTGGTCTTATTGAGATGATAGAAAGATATATAATAGGCAGAACTGACTGGATTTGGAATTGACAGAGCTTTGATTGAGTGTAAAAGGAGAGTCAAATGGTATTGTAAAGCCTTTTGACATGGGTAGCTGGTGGATGGGAGTACCATTTACAGGGATAGACAAGAGAAGCAAGTAATAGCAAGAGGAAGAGGATCTGAAGGGGATAGTAGCAATGACACATTTCTGTTTCTCTTGTGGTTTTTCTAGCCACTCCTAATATCTACTTTGCTGGATCCATCTTCTCAATGCTGTGTTTAAAATTAGAGTTCCAAGAGCTCATCCTTAGCCCTCTTCTCTTCTTCTTTAACATAAACATCTTGATGCTCCTTACATAATAGGGACTTAACTTGCATCTATACCTGTGATGTTTGCAGCCCAGACCCTCTATTTAGTCTAGACATCTGCTTCAAAGACCAACTAGAAAATCCCACCCAGATACCCCCAAAGCACATAATGGAATGAAAGTATAAGTTTGCTTCTCTTATAGTTTGAATTTAGAGAATGTCATTCAGGTGCCAAAAAAGGGAGGGTTTTGTGAAAAGATATTGGGGAAGCTTAGAGGTCCAGGTCTCAGGAAGGCAAGGGCGAGGGCATCTCTGAAGCCTGGACAGCAGGTATCTGGAACCATCTCTCTGAAGCTATTAAGTGACTCATCCCTAACAATTTCCTTTCTCTGCATCTCTTCAGCCAACTTTCAAATTCTCAGGAGAGAGCTGTTCACGCAGAATGATTCTCCAGCAAACTTATATGTGTTTCTCATCCCTAACTTCCTAGCCATGAATGATTCATCTAAGAACAGAGATTCCTTATTTAAAATAGGTCAGTTTAGGGGCTGGCCCCGTGGCCGAGTGGTTAAGTTCGCGCGCTCCGCTGCAGGCGGCCCAGTGTTTTGTTGGTTCGAATCCTGGGCGTGGACATGGTACTGCTCATCGAGTCATGCTGGGGCAGCGTCCCACATGCCACAACTAGAAGGACCCACAGCGAAGAATATACAACTATGTACTGGGGGGCTTTGGGGAGAAAAAGGAAAAAAATAAAATCTTTAAAATAGGTCAGTTTCACTCAAGTTTATTCATCCCTGGCCAGGGATAAGTGGAACTGGCTCTTTTTTCTCTACATAAATGCACTTCCCTCACTTCCTCCCCATCGGAAATCTAATGTATTTCTGGGTAGCTATTATGATGAAGAGAACAGCTTCATATTTCATATGCTTGAGTTTCTTACAATGTTCATCTTTATGTATTATTACATTATGCCCCAAATCATTTTATATTCTGCTGTTCAAGTATCAATGGATAAAAGTTTTGAGCTACCTAACAATTATTATACTGCCCACCAGATTAACAGTTCCAGTTTGACAGCATTGCCATTTTTATCTATATAGAGAGTTTGTGCACTCATACTTGACTTTTTATATACTTTTGTCTATATAAATAAAATCTGCTTTCTGTTTGCAGATAAAAACACTGCATAGGGGCCGGCCTGGTAGCACAGTGGTTAAGTTTGCATGTTCCACTTTGGTGGCCCAGGGTCTGCTGGTTTGGATCCCGGGTGCTGACAAGGCACCTCTCATCAAACCATGCTGTGGCAGGCATCCCATATATAAAGTAGAGGAAGGTGGGCACGGATGTTAGCTCAGGGCCAGTCTTCCTCAGCAAAAAGAGGATTGGTAGCAGATGCTAGCTCAGGGCTGATCTTCTTCAAAAAAATAAAAAAATAAACCATCGCACAAAACTGCTGTATAGATTCCACTAAGTTTGGAATTTATTTTGTGAATGGTCTACCTGAAAATATAGACCATTCAGAGGCCCCTAATTTTTTTGATAGACTTTTTGAAACACCTGAAAGGCATAGGCAGTCACTCTCTGGAGCAGCAGAATCTGAAGCCCAAAAGGAAGCCAAAAACAGAAAAAACAATGTAATTTCAAGTATAATGTGAAGTATAGTACATGCATTGCTTAACGGTGGGGATAAATTATGAGAAATGCATGATTAGGCTATTTCATCATTGTGCATACATCGTAGAGTGCACTTACACAAACCCAGATGGTATAGCCTACTACACACCTAGGCTGTATGGTATTAATCTGATGGGGCTACCATTGTACATGTGGTGCATTGTTGACTAAAATGTTGTTATGTGGTACATGACTATAGTCTCAACTTGGATGGCAGAAAAGCAAATGCTCTGCACAAGTTTTGGGATTTTGAATTCAGCTACTTTTCACAGGGAAATCCTGGTAGTGAACTCCAGGTTAAGTAAAATCAGGGACTGATTTATTAAAGAATGGTTAATGACTTTCTTAAGCAACAGTGGGAAAACCAGACAATAATTTTATAAAAGTGAGTGGAAAATGCAGAAAGGAAACCATTAGTATTTGATAAAAAGGAAATAGAGTCTCAGAAAATCATTGCCAAGGAGAAGAAAAATAATCATCTAGCAATCTTGAAAACTAGAAATCTTTTTTGCTTACATTAGGTGATACTTTGACTTAAGCCAGAAGACTAGATTCAATGCAATGTGAAAGAACACAATTTAAAATATGTGTGGAATGCTAGAACTATGTCATCAAAAGTGTATTTGAAAGGCCTGGAGTATAGAGCAGTCTTACGTTAAATTTTTATAACGGCAAGAACAATATTTTTAAGTAGCAACTGATATGTTTTATGTTTTCTCCAGCCTGAAATACACACACACACAAACACACAAAAGCATATGCAAACACTCAGACATACACATCACTCTTCATTTAATTTCTTTGCTTATGCACTAGGATGATCAAACATCCTGGTTTGCCCACGACAGACCCAGCTTGTATCTGTTATCTTGGCATAATTATTTAGAGTTTCAACTTTCATTACCAAAAGTGCCTCAGTTTGATTTTTATGACCCTGACTAAGGTTGTTCTTTTTATGTCAAGTAGCTGGCAATGAACCATTAAACCTTGTCACAAGTTGTCATGGCATAGGAAGGAATTTGTCAACGTGAAGAAATAAAATTTTTTACTTTGAGTTCAAAAATCTTTGTCCAAGTGTGAGAAAGATTTAGGAAGACATATTTAGCTAGTCATGTCTTCCATGCCAGCCTCTCAACCTCAGCATAGCTAAAGATCTTCTGAGAAGGGGAAGCAGTGTCTGAGAGGAAACGATAAGAGAGTAGGAACTAATAAAGAACCTTAGTCAGGACATATGCCTCACTATCCAAAGTGGAAAGCATCAACTCTCTCACTCAGTAGGAAACTCAGGGTTTAAGGAGGTGGATTTTTGTAGATAATTTGAAAACAATAATAAAGTTTACTAAAATTCTCTGTTTTCTTATCACCAGGTGTCAGTAATATTAAACAATGTAAGTGATAAAATCCTCCTACTCTCCCATAAAAATATTGTGTTGGTCCAAGTTTTAAACAACTGATGCGACTACTGTTAAGTTTTAATAATATATCTCTAGGCTTAAAATTAGCATTTTTGGTTATTTATCACTTAATGAATATTGCATTCTACCTGGACATTGATTTGGAGAACTCACAGTTATACAGTTTGTCTCAGGCATCTGTGGACCCAGCTACACACATTCATTTCATGAATAAGATCATGAGGGTGACATCAGCATCATGGTAGAGGGAGTTGTTCCCTTGTTCTCTCCCCTCTAAGTTAACACCAGTAGGATATCCACTGACCAACAAAGGGCTCCCTGCACAGCACAGGAGAATGACTGCGATGAATATTCTATACAACTGAAGGTGGGTGGACTGTACATCTGGGAGGCAGAGAATGTAGGGTAGCAGCCCCATTCCCATCTCCTAGTGGTGGCATTCCAAAACTTGGACACCATTGGCAGGGGTGGTGATGCCCTGATCAGAAGTTTCAAAAAGCACAGCAGCACATGCCAGCAACCAGAAGCTACAGGAACAACAATGGCATTGGTGGCTTAACTCTTGCCCCCACTACCAGTGGTGGGTGCTGCCCATGACACGAGGCTTTGAAAATACAGTGGTGCCAAAGAACCAGTCTCTTCTCCTTCCCCTAGCAGTGGCACCGGTCTCTCCAGCAACGTGGACAGCATCCAAATGCAGATATCTCCAGGAAGTACAGTAATGCCCCAGCTTGAAATTTCAAAAAATACACCAGAGCTGGAGACCAGGGGCTTCAGGAGGAGCAGCAGCACTCATGGATCAGCATCTGCCCTTCTCCTAGGAGTTGCATATGGCACCTGTGACCTGAGGCTTCAGGAACAAAAGGAGAATCTGTACTCAGTCCCCAGTGGTGGCACCCCCAATTCCAGCTCTACCAGGAGCAGTGGCAGTATGTAAAACACAAGGCCACTGGCAGTGCCATTGACACTGATGAACCCAGAACCCCTGGCAGCAGTATTGCCAGCACCCTCAGATAATCTGAAGCAGCAGCACATGTGGTACACCTGGCAGCAGCACCCAAACATGTGGAGAGCCTGTGGAGAGACAATGGGGGAACATAAGACCAAGGTGACCCTAGAGCACCAGAGGTGCTTGCAACCTGGTGACCCCTTTGGTGACACCCCCACTGTAACAACACCATAAGGAGCAAGGCATCAGCAACCTAAGAGGCACAAACAACACAAGAAGGCTACTGATGATGCCTCTGGCAGACGCAAGGGAGGATGTAAAGTGCAGGCTCTCAGAAACAACCTGGAACAGCTCAGGATCAAAGTAACCAAAACCTTATCCAAATAAGAAAGGTGTTTACTATCACAAATGCACCAGTAGAGGAGCAACTCATCAAACACCATGAAGAACTACAGTGACATGGTATAACAGAAGGAAAATGACAGCTCTCCAGAAACTAAACTTGAAGTCATATTGCAATCCAAATGATAGATAATTCAAAATGGCTGTCATGAAGAAACTCAACAAGTACAAGAACACTCAGAAAGACCATTTTCAATGCATTCAGGGATAAAACTAATGGACAGAAGGTGTACTTAACCAAAGAGAATGAAACTCTAAGGAAAAAAACAAACAAAATTCTGGATATGAAGAACACAATTAATAAGATGAAAGAAATAAAGTAGAAAGCATTGACAATAGAGCAGACCATATGGAAGAGAGAATTAGGGAGCTCAAAGATAGAAATCTAGAAATGATTCAGGTGGAAGAGAAGAGAGACCTAAGTTTTGTAAAAACATATTTAAGAAATGAATAAATTCTACAACAAATATCTAACAAAATTAAGAAATGCTGCTTAAGGATAATGAACATCCCAGAGGAGAAAGACAGAAAAGAGCAGAGAGCTTATTCAAAGAAATAATAGCTGAGAACTTCCCAAACCTGGGGAATGAAATGGATAAACAGTATAGGAAGCATAGAGAACCCCTAATTATCTCAATGCAAAAACACCTTCTCCAAGGCACATTATATTACAACAGTCAAAAGTCAATGACAAAGAAAGAATATTAAAAGAGGTGGGAGAGATGAGAATAACTTACAAAGGAATCTCCATCAGGCTATCAGTGGATTTCTCACCAAAAACTCTACAGGCTAGGAGAGAGTAGAATGATATATTCAAAATATTGAACACAAAAACTATCAGCCAACTACACGCTATCCAACAAAGTTATCCTTCAGATATGAAGGAGAAATAAAGGCTTTCCTAGACAAGCAAGTGCTGAGGGAGGTCATCAACACCAGGCCTGCTTAACAAGAAATGTTGAAAGTAGCCCTCCTAACTATAACAAAATGGAAAAGATTTACAAATCATTGAGCAAGGCGATAGACAGAATCAGAAAATTGAACTCTACATCAGAATAAGTTAGTAAATAAGTTTAACGTAAAGGCTAAAGGGAAAGAAAGCATCAAAAATAACTATAACTACTTCAATTTGGTAACAAACTCACAACACAAAAAAAGATAATTTGTGACATCAAAAACACAGAAGGGGAAGAGGAGAGGGATGGAACCTGTGTAGGATAATGGAGATAAGAGGATATCAGCAGAAAACATTCTCTCGCCTATGAGATCTTTTATACCAACCTCATGGTAACCCTAAAACAAAATCAGAGCAGAGTTACAAAACATAAAAATGTGGAAAATAAAAAATATCCAACAGAAAACCACTAAACTGAAATGGCAGACAGAAATACAAGGAAAAAGAAAGAATGGAAATATAGAACAATTAAAAAAGCTAAAAGTGATGTCAAAGTGGAAAAAAACAATACTATATATATGGAACCACAAAAGACCTGAATAGCCAAAGCAATCCTGTTATAAAAGAACAAAGCAAGAGGTATCGCACCTCCTGATTTCAAACTATATTATAAAGCTATAGTAATCAAAACAGTATGGTACCAGCAAAAAACAGACACATAGATCAATGGAACAGAGATAAGAGCCCAGAAATAAACCCACACATGTATGGGCCAACTAATATTTCACAAGAGAGCCAAGAATACTCAATGGAGAGAAGACAGTCTCTTCAAAAAATGGTGCTTGGAAATTGGACACTCACTTGCACAATAAAGAAACTAGACCCCTATCATACAGGACTTAATTTAATTCACAAAAATGAATTAAACATGTATTAGAAACATAAATACAGAATGTAGTTTGAAATGGATTAAAGACTTAAGTTTAAACCTGAAACTATAAAATCCTAGAAGAAAACAGGAAATAAGCTAATAAGCTCCTTAACATGGGTCTTAGGAATGATGTTTGGATATGACACCAAAAGCACAAGCAACAAAAGCAAAAATAAACAAATGGAACTACATCAATCTAAAAAACTTCTGCACAGCAAAAAAAAGATCATGAAAATGAAAAGACAACCTACAGAATTAGAAAAAATATTTAGCAATCATACATCAGATAAGGGATGATATCCAAACTATATAAAGTACTCATACCACTCAAAAGTAAAAATACAAATAATCCAATTACAAATGGGTAAGGGACCTGCATAGACAATTTTCCAAGAAGACGTACAGATGGTCAACAGCTCCATGAAAAGGTGCTCAACATCACTAATCATTAGGGAAATGCAAATCAAAACCTCAATGAGATATCATCTCACACCTGTTAGAATGGCTATCGTCAAAAGGACAAGAGATCACAGATGGAGAAAAGTGAACAATTATGCACTGTTGGTAGTGTTGTAAATTGGTACAACCACTATGGAAATAGTATGTAATTTCCTCAAAAAATTAAGATAGAATTACCATATGATCTAGCAGTCCCACATCTGGGTATATATCCAGAGAAAACAAAAACACTATGTTGAAGAGATACCTGCACTCCCATGTGCATTGCAGCGTTATCTACAACAACCAAGACACAGAAACAACCTGTGTCCATTGATAGATAAACAGATAAGGAAGTTGAGATATATATTTTTCTGTACTATTATATGTAGAGATTATATTTATATGTCCGTATATCTATCTATTTATCTAATTCACCCATAAAAAGAAGGAAATTCTGCCATTTGTAACAACATAAATAGACCTTGAGGACACTATATTAAGTGAAATATGTCCAATAGAGAAGTACAAATGCTGTATGATCTCTCTTAATGTGGAATCTAAAAACAAACAAACAAACAAAACCCATAGAGGAAGAGATGAGATTTGTGGTTATCAGAGGTGGGGAGTATTAGATAAGTGTTCAAATGGTACAAACTTCCAGCTATAAGATAAATAAGTACAACATGATAACTATAGTTACCACTAGTGTATGCTATATTTGAAATTTGCTAGCAGAGTAGATGCTAAAGTTCTCATCACAAGGAAAAAATATTTTTTCTTTTTTCTTTTGGTATCTATATGAGATGATGGATGTTAACTAAATTTACTGTGGTAATCATTTCACAGTATATGTAAGCCAAGTCTTTGAGCTGTACACCTTAAACCTATCAAGTGCTGTATGTCAATTATATCTCAAAAAAACTGGAAAAAATATATCTACCAAAAATAGGAATATCTAGATACATTAAGCACTTACTAACAGATATGAAAGGAGAAATAGACAATAATGCCATAATAGTAGGGAACAGACATGTACAAAACATTCCATCCGAGAGCAGTAGGATACGTACACTATGCAGACTTTACACTATGCTAACAGCATCTGTTAGTACAAGGAATATTTATGAAGTGTTCAAATTTCCAATATTGTAGCCCATCTTATTTTGTTTCAATTGGTGTCAAAGATATATTGGTAACAGATTAGAGAAAAGGTTTGTTATATTCAATATCTATTTACAACCAGGGAGGTTTGTTTCTAAGATCTGTTGTTGATTATATATTGATTTTTTACGCTTTTACTTGTGAAAATCATCCCTATTTATCAAGATCTGCCTTCTTTCTCACACTTACTTTTACAAAAGTTGTTATTATTCCCTACCCTAACCTGTTCCTGTTACCGAACACAAACACAGTTTTGTTTGCCCACCACACAGTAGGGCCGATAACTGAAATGTCAGGCTTGTGGTGAGGAAAAAGTTTTACTATCAAAAGGCAGCCAGGTGAGGAGATGGGAATTAGAACTCAGAGCCAGCTCCTTGAAGGGAAAAAGGTGGGAGTTTTTATCTGGGGTTTTAGGTAGGGGAAGGGGGAGCATGTGGACTTGCTGGTTGGCACCTTCCCACCAGCCTGCATTTGGCCTTGAAGACTGAATTTCTATTCCCTTGACTCTCTGGACTTCTCTGGTTAGTTTTCATCTTCAGCCTGCGTTTGGCCTTGTGAGGCTGAATTTTGATGTCTGGACCTTGAATTCCTAGGAAAGACAGTTCACTCATATAGTAAGGAGGGGCAGAAAGAGCTGCTTAGTTTTAAACAACAGTTGATTATGCTGAGTATGCACAGCTGCAGTTGGCAAAGCTTCTATCAAACTTTTGCTTTAGGGAAGATTTTTTAACTTCTTCATTATTGGATTCATTCCCATTTCTCAGGTTTGGGAGGAAGTTTATGCTTAGATGGTGTTTGCTCCAGTTCACCATTGCTGACACCTGTGAAGCCTTTGCTACCACCTTCCTGATTTACTGCTCACTACACTTTTTGGCTCTGGGCTTTCTATCACTAACAGCATGTAAGACAGTGTTATCCTCTTTAAGTCAATACTTTTGACCTTGTATATTTTCCAGGCCTTGACTTTGACGTTGACATTCCATCATTGTTTAAAGCCAAAACCCTGTGTGTGTTTTCTTTCAGTTGTAGAATGGACAGTGCCCCAATTCCAAGCCTTGGGAATGACACTGACAAACTGTGTCAATAGTTTTGGGAAGATAATGTCAGGAGGCCTGGCTTTTGTCATTTGAGAATGGCATACTCCCCAGGTGATGGTTTCTGTGCCACTATTTGTCATCTTTCTGTCTTCAAGGTATGTAAGTCTTAGAGGACCCTAGAAGGAAAGATGCATAGATTCAGCACATACAAATTCTGTTAGTTCCTTGATCAACACTCAAACATGTGCCCTACTAATCTGTGTAATTAGACAGCTGAACAGACAGGCTTGCCAGATAACATCATGGACACAAAATTCAACTTGAATTTTGGATAAACACCAAACATTTTTGTATACTAATATCCAAAATGTTATATGGCACATAGTTACGTTGAAATTATTCACTGTTTATGTGAAGTTTCTTTTTATCTGAGAGCTCTGTATTTTTATGTGTTAACTGGATAAGAGAATGTCCCATTAAATCCAAATTTTTAATAAATAACAAAGGACATTTTAGTCTAAGTATGTCCCAAATATTGCATGGAGCATTAGTTATACTAAAGAATTGTTCACTATTCATTTGAATGCAAATTTAGCTAGGCACACTCTATTTTTAGTTAATAAAATTGGCACTTCCCTTGAATATGAGGGGAGCCAATGTGACTCAGAGTCTCTGTTCTCAGCAGAACAGATTTTAACTTAATTATACGATATAATTCAATTCTGGCAATATCCACCTAGAATTAGCATCAGATCCCACAGGTTAAGGGCTCAGGCCCACAAGACTGCTCCCCAACTTGAGAGGCCAGTTGCAAGCCCAGGTTATTACCTGTGCCTCTGACCAATTGGCTATAGATTGGAGGTGCAAAAACCCCCTCCTTGGCTTCTATTAATTTGCTAGAGTGGCTCACAAAACTCAAGGAAACATTAACTTACTTTTATCAGTTTATTAAAGGATATGATAAAGGATCCAAATGAAAAACCAGATGACAAGATATATAAAGTGAGGTCTGGGAGGGTTCCAAGTACAGGAACTTCTGTCCCTGTGAAGTTGGGATGTGTCACCCTCCTGATGTGGATTTTGTTTCCAACCTGCAACCTCTTTGAATCCAATAATTTTGGTATTTATGGAAGTTTCATTACATAGACATGATTGATTGACTCAGTCATTGATGACTGATTCAACCTCCAGCCTTTCTCTCCTACCTGGAGGCAAGAGAAGTGGGACTGAAAGTTCCAACCCTCAAATCACATGGTTTGTTCTCCTGGCAACTAGCCCTCATCCTTAGCTGCAGTCCAAAGTCACCTCATTAACGTAACAAAAGATATCTTTGTCAATCTCAACACTTAGGAGATTCCAAGGGTTTTAGGACATCTGTGCTATAAACGGAGACAAAGAACAAACATATATTTCTTATAAATTACAATATCACAGGGAGAAAAAAAAATAAGCACACTAAAGAAAAATTGAAGCCTCTGCCAGCTGCAGCTGGATCTTTTGGTGGTAAAAAAGATACTCTGTAATGATATAATGGTGATGTTTACAAAACTGTGGTAACTAAAACCCATTGAATTGTAGATAATTTTTTAATCTCATTTTTTCAAGTAATTTTATTGTGATCACAATGGTTTATAACATTGTGTAATTATAGGTGTACAATATTATTTATCAATTTCTGAATACACTTCATCATGCTCACCCCCTGTAGTCTAATTTTTTTCCATCACCATTCATATGTGCCCCTTTATCCCTTTTGCCCACCCCCAATCCCCTTGCCCTCTGGTAAACACTAATCTGTTCTCTTTATCCATATATTTGTTATCTTCCACATATGAATGAAATCATACAGTATTTGTCTATCTCTGTCTGGCTTATTTCACTTAACATCATACCCTCAAGGTCCATCCATGTTACTGCAAGTGGGACAATTTTGTCATTTTTTACGGTTGAGTAGTATTCCATTGTATATATATATATACACCACATCTTTTTTATCCAAGCATCCACAGAAGGGCACTTGAGTTGCTTCCACATCTTGGATATTGTGAATAATGCTGCAATGAAAATAGAGGTGCATAAATCTCTTGGGATCATTGATTTCAAGTTCTTTGGATAAGTACCCATAGTGGGATGGCTGGATCATATGGTATTTCTATTTTTAATTTTTTGAGAAATTCCGTACTGTTTTCCATAGTGGCTGCATCAGTTTGCATTCCCACCAGCACTGTATGAGGGTTTCCTTTTTTCCACATCTGCTCTAACACTTATCATTTTTTGTCTCGGTAATTATAGCCATTCTGACCAGTGTAAGGTGATATCTCACTGTAGTTTTGATTTGCTTTTCCCTGATAATTAGAGATGTTGAGCATCGTTTCATGTGTCTGTTGGCCATCTATATATTTTCTTTGGAAAAATGTGTGTTCATATCTTCTGCCCATTTTTTGATTGTTTTTTTTTTGCTGTTGTTGAGTTGTCTGAGATTATTACATATTTTGGAGATCAACCTCTTCTCGGATAAATGATTTGCAAATATTTTCTCCCAGTTGGTGGGTTGTCTTTTCGTTTTGTTCATGGTTTCCTTTGCTGTGCATAAACTTTTTAGTCTGATGTAATCCCTTTTCTTAACTTTTTATTTTGTTTCTCTTGCCTGAGTAGACATGGTATTCAAAAAGATATTGCTAAGACCAGTGTCAAAGAGTTTACTGCCTATATTTTTTTCGAGGAGTTTTATTCTTTCAGGTCTTACATTCAAGTGTTTAATCCATTTTGAGTTAATTTTTGTGTATGGTGCAAGAAAATGTGTCTGCGTTCATTCTTTTGCAGGTGGCTGTCCAGTTTCCCAAAACCATTTATTGAAGAGACTTTCCTTTCTCCAGTGTATGTTCTTGGCTGCTTTGTTGAAGATTAACTGCCCATAGATGTGTCATTTTTTTCTGGGCTTTCGATTCTATTCCATTGATCTGTATGTCTGTTTTTGTGCCAGATCTATGCTGTTTTGATTACTATAGCTTTGCAGTATGTTTTGAAGTCACGGATTGTGATGCCTCCAGCTTCGTTCTTTTTTCTCAGGATTGCTTTGACCATCCTGGGTCTTTGGTTGATCCACCTAAATTTTATGATACTTTGCGTTATTTCTGTGAAGAATGTCATTGGAATTCTGATTGGGATTGCACTGAATCTGTGGATTGCTTTAGGTAGTATGGAAATTTTTTTTATTGAGTTAATGATAGGTTGCAATCTTGTGTGATTTCAGTTGTACATTAATGTTTGTCATTCGTGTTGTAGGTGCACCACTTCACCCTTTGTGCCCACCCCCCACCCCACCTTTCCCCTGGTAGCCAGTAATCTGTTCTCTTTGTCCACATTTTAAATTCCTCATATGAGTGGAGTCATACAGAGATTATCCTTCTCTAACTGGCTTATTTCACTTAACATAATTCCCTCAAGGTCCATCCATGTTGTTGCAAATGGGATGATTTTGTTCTGTTTTGCAGCTGAGTAGTATTCCATTGTATATATATACCACAACTTCTTTATCCATTCATCTGTTGATGGGCACTTAGGTTGCTTCCATGTCTTGGCTATTGTAAATAATGCTGCAAGAACATTGGGGTGCATAGGACTTTTGGAATTGCTGACTTCAAGCTCTTTGGATAGATACCCAGTAGTGGAATGGCTGGATCCTATGGTAGTTCTACTTTTAATTTTTTGAGGAATTTCCATACTGTTTTCCATAGTGGCTGCACTAGTTTGCATTCCCACCAGCAGTGTACAAGGGTTCCATTCTCTCCACAACCTCTCCAACATTTGTTACTATTAGATTTAGATATTTTTGTCATTCTAACAGGTGTAAGGTGATATCTTAGTGTAGTTTTGATTTGCATTTCCCTGATGATCAGCGATGATGAGCATCTTTTCATGTGCCTATTGGCCATCCGTATATCTTCTTTGGAGAAATGTCTGTTCATGTCTCCAGCCCATTTTTTGATCAGGTTGTTTGATTTTTTGTTGTTGAGTTGTGAGAGTTCTTTATATATTATGGATATTAAGCCTTCGTCAGATATATGACTTGCAAATATTTTTTCCCAGTTAGTGGGTTGTTTTTTTTGTTTCAATCCTGTTTTCATTTGCCTTGAAGCAGCTCTTTAGTCTGATGAAGTCCCATTTGTTTATTCTTTCTATTGTTTCCCTTCTATGAGAAGACATGGTGTCCGAAAAGGTCCTTTTAACACTGATGTCAAAGAGTGTACTGCCCACGTTTTCTTCTAGAAGTCTTATGGTTTCAGGTCTCACCTTTAGGTCTTTGATCCATTTTGAGTTTATTTTGGTGAATGGTGAAAAAGAATGGTCAATTTTCATTCTTTTACATATGGCTTTCCAGTTTTCCCAGCACCATTTGCTGAAAAGACTTTCTTTTCTCCATTGTATGCTCTCAGCTCCTTTGTCGAAGATAAGCTGTCCATAGATGTGTGGTTCTATTTCTGGGCTTTCAATTCTGTTCCATTGATCTGTGCACCTGTTTTTGTACCAGTACCATGCTGTTTTGATTACTGTAGCTTTGTAGTAAGTTTTGAAGTCAGGGATTGTGATGCCTCCTGTTTTGTTCTTTTTTCTTAGGATTGCTTCTGCAATTCGGGGTCTTTTGTTACCCCATATAAATTTTAGGGTTCTTTGTTCTAATTCTGTAAAGAATGTCACTGGGATTCTGATTGGGATAGCGTTGAATCTGTAGATTGCTTTAGGTAGAACGGACATTTTAACTATGTTTATTCTTCCAATCCATGTACATGGAATGTCTTTCCATCTCCTTATGTCGTCATCCAATTCTCTCAGAAAGGCCTTGTAATTTTCATTATATAGGTCCTTCACTTCCTTAGTTAAATTTACCCCGAGGTATTTTATTCTTTTTGTTGTGATTGTGAATGGTATTGTGTTCTTGAGTTCTTTTTCTGTTAGTTTGTTATTAGAATATAGAAATGCTACTGATTTATACAAATTGATTTTATACCCTGCAACTTTGCTGTAGTTGTTGATTACTTCTAAGAGTTTTCCAATGGATTCTTTGGGGTTTTCTATATATAAGATCATGTCATCTGCAAACAGCGAGAGTTTCACTTCTTCCCTCCCTATTTGGATTCCTTTTATTCCTTTTTCTTGCCTGATTGCTCTGGCCAGGACCTCCAGTACTATGTTAAATAAGAGTGGTGATAGAAGGCATCCTTGTCTCGTTCCTGTTTTCAGGGGGATGGTGCTCAGTTTTTGCACATTGAGTATGATATTGGCTGTGGGTTTGTCATATATGGCCTTTATTATGTTGAGGTAGTTCCCTTCTATGCCCATTTTGTTTAGAATTTTTTCATCTATGTTCATCAGTGATATTGGCCTGTAGTTCTCTTTTTTCGTGGTGTCCTTGTCAGGCTTTGGTATCAGCGTGATGTTGGCCTCATAGAATGTGTTAGGAAGTGTTTCATCCTCCCTAAATTTTTCAAATAGCTTGAAAAGGATAGGTATTAAATTCTCTCTGAAAGTTTGGTAGAATTCCCCAGGGAAGCCATCTGGTCCTGGGGTTTTATTCTTTGGGATGTTTTTGATTGCTGTTTCAATCTCTTTCCTTGTGATTGGTCTGTTCACATTGTCTGCTTCTTCTTGAGTGAGCTTTGGGAGGTTGTAGGAGTCCAAGAATTTATTCATTTCCTCTAGGTTATCCATTCTGTTAGCATAGACTTTTTCGTAGTATTCTCTTATAATCTGTTGTATTTCTGCAGAGTCTGTTGTTATTTCTCCTCCTTCATTTCTGATTTTGTTTATTTGAGCTTTCTCCCTTTTTTTCTTTGTAAGTCTGGCTGGGGGTTTGTCAATTTTATTTATCTTCTCAAAAACCAGCTCTTTGTTTCATTGATCCTTTCTACCGCCTTTTTCGTTTCAATAGTATTTATTTCTGCTCTGATTTTTGTTATTTCTCTCCTTCTGCTGACTTTGGGCTTTATTTGTTCTTCTTTCTCTAGTTCAGTTAGGTGTAGTTTAAGATTGCTTATTTGGGATTTTTCTTATTTTTAAGATGTGCATGTATTGTGATGAATTTTCCTCTTAATATAGCTTTTGCTGTATCCCATATGAGTTGGTATGGCATGTTATCATTTTCATTTGTTTCCAGGTATTTTTTGATTTGTTCTTTAATTTCTTCAATGATCCATTGCTTGTTCAGTGGTGTATTGTTTAGTCTCCACATCTTTGTGCCTTTCTCAGCTTTTTTCTTGTAATTAATTTCTAGCCTTATAGCATTATGATCAGAGAAGATGCTTATTTCAATTTTTTTAAATTTGTAGAGGCTTGCCTTGTTTCCCAACATATGGTCTATCCTTGAGAATGTTCCATGCGCACTTGAGAAAAATGTGTATTCTGCTTTTTTAGGATGAAGTGATCTATATATGTCTATTAAGTCCAATTGTTTTAGTTTTTTGTTTAGCTCCACTATTTCTTTGTTGACTTTCTGTCTGGATGATCTGTCAATTGATGTGAGTGGGTTGTTGAGGTCCCCTACTATTATTGTGTTGTTTTCAACATCTTCCTTTAGGTCTGTTAATAGTTGCTTTATGAACCTTGGTGCTTCTATGTTGGGTGCCTAGATATTTATAAGCGTTATTTCTTCTTGATGAAGTGTCCCTTTGATCATTATATATTGTCCCTGTGTGTCCCTCTTTACCTGTCTTATTTTGAAATCCACTTTGTCTGATCTAAAAATTGCAACACCTGCTTTTTTTTCCTTGCTATTAGCTTGAAGTATTGTCCTCCACCCCTTCACTCTGAGCCTGTGTTTGTCCTTGGGGCTGAGGTGTGTTTCCTGGAGGCAACAAACTGTTGGATCTTGTTCTTTAATCCATTTTGCCACTCTGTGTCATTTGCATTGAGAGTGATTATTGATGCATGTGGACTTAAAGCTGTCAATCTGTTGCTCATTATCTGGCTTTCCTGCTTTTCTCTTCCTGTGTGCTTTATCCTACCCATTTGATACTGCAATTTCTTATGCTGGGTTTCTTAGATTTTTCCTTATTTATGTTTTGTGGCTCTGTTCTGTGTTTTAGTTTAGTGGCTACCCTGAAGTTTGTATTTAGAATCTTGTGTATAATATAGTCTATTCTCTGGTGGTCTCTTACTTACTTGGCCTAGACTAATTTAGTCCCTTTGCTCTTCCCCTCCTAAATTATTATTTTCATTTCTTATTCCAACTTGTGTTATGAGTTTGTAGTTAGAGTGATAAGATTGTCTCTGCTTTGGTAGTTTCCTTATCTTTATCCTAATGCTATAGTTGAATATTTGCTATCATATTCTGGTTCTATTTATCTGTCTCCCTACTCTGTGGATTGTGACCCCTTTCTCTCTTTTTCCTTTTTTCAGGTATGAGAGCCTTCTTGAGGATTTCTTGTAGTGGAGGACTTTTGGTTACAAATTCCCTTAACTTTTGTTTGTCTGGAAAAGATTTAATTTCTCCTTCATATCTGAAGGATATCCTTGCTGGATAGAGTATTCTTGGCTGAAGATTTTTATCTTTTAAAGCTTTGAATATGTCACTCCATTCTCTCCTAGCTTGTAAGGTTTCTGCAGAGAAATCCACTGAAAGTCTGATAGGAGCTCCTTTGTAGGTTATTCTCTTTTGTCTTGCAGCCCTGAGTATTCTTTGTTTGTTATTCATTTTTGCCATTTGTACTACTATATGCCTTGCAGTAGGTCTTTTTACATTGAAAAATCTAGGAGATCTGAAAGCTTCCTCTACACACATTTCTCCCTCAATCCCTAGATTTGGGAAGTTCTCTTCTATAATTTCATTAAGCACACTTTCTATTCCATTTTCCTTTTCTACGTTCTTGGGAATTCCTATGATCCTTAAATTGTTTCTCCTCATTGAATCTGCTATCTCTCTAATACTTTCCTCATTCCTTTTAATCCTTAGCTCTCTTTCTTCCTCTGTCTGGAGCCATTCAGCTTATCTATCTTTGATTATGCTAATTTGCTCTTCTATGGAGTCTACCTGGGCATTCAGGGAACCCGTATTCTCTTTTATCTGGTCCACTGTGTTTTTCATCTCTAGTACTTCCGTTTGATTCTTCTTTATAATTTTAATCTCTTTTGTGAAGTAACTCCAGAACTCGGCTTGTTTCTCTATCTTTCTCTCTACCTCATTGAGTTTTTTGATTATAGCTGCTCTGAACTCATTTTCACTTAGTTTACCTATTTCCAAGTCCTCAGGACTTAATTCTGTGTTTTTGTTGTTTTCCTTCTGGTCTGGGGCTTTTATAAATTGCTGGATGGTAGAGGAGAGGTTTTTTTCACATGGTGGTAGAATTCGGTTGCAGTTACAGCCTGTCGCCACTAGATGGGGGTCGAGTGCTGCACGTTCTGAGCTCTCTGCCTTCGGGTAAGACGGCAGCACCCAGTGTGGTTTGCCAGGGCGGGGGCGGGTTCTCTCAGCACCGATCTGGATTTGATCAGTTCTGTTCTCTGCTCTCCCGGGGCCCTGGGTTTATGGGGATCCCGTGCACGGAAGCTTTCCCCTGTCAGCAGGTTTCCACTGTACTGGCAGTGGGAGTCCTAGACAATCCCCTGGTCACGCAGCCCCTCCCATGCTCCTTCCCAGACTCATGTGGAGATCCCAGTTTCCAGGGCAGGGAGTGATGTTCTCTCCTACCCCATTCCAGCTCCTCCGAGGCAGGCAGCAGGGGCTCTGGCCTCTGTCTTTTGATACTGTAGGTCTCTGAGTCCTGGCATCAGGTTCATTAGCTGAAATTCAGGGGTATTTTTCAGTCCTTTGTTGTACTTTGGAGGGGAGAGAGTCCCTGGTCAGCTCACTCTGCCATTTTGCCAGGGATCACTAGTATGGAAATTTTAATTATGTTTATTCTTCCAACCCATGAACATGGAATATCTTTCCATTTCTCTCTGTCTTCTTCAATTTCTTTCAATAGGGTCTTATTGTTTTCAGTGTACAAGTCCTTCACCTCTTTGGTTAAGTATATTCCTAGATATTTTATCACTTTTATTGCTATTGTAAATGGGATTGTATTCTTGAGTTCTCCTTCTGTTAGTTCATTATTGGAGTATAGAAATGCAATTGATTTTTTAAAATTGATTTTGTACACTGCAACTTTGCTGTAGCTGTTGATTATTTCTAATAGTTTGCTGGTGGATTCTTTAGGGTTTTCTCTGTATAGAGTCATGTCATCTGCAAATGGAGAGTTTCACTTCTTCCTTTCTAATTTGGATTCCAGAGGCATTTATTAATTCAAAGGATCTACCAGAGGCGTTTATTAATTCAAAATTAACTCAATTTGAAAGATCCTTATTTTCTCAGTTAGGAGTAAATATAAATGAGGCAATGATAAGAAACCTGTCCTTAGCTCATGAATTATTGCAGAACCTGCTGTTAAAGCCACACGGGCCCAACAAAAATCCACAGACTCTGGTTGTTCTTGGTAGTAGGATATCCCTTAATTTCCTTAATTCAGCAAGGAGTTGTCTGTGCTTTGGCCAGCTCCCCTTCTGTACCTGGATCAACACTCCTGGGGAGGTTGGAACTCAGTTACATTAGATCACTGAGCAAGCCACTGGCTTTAAAGAGCATCTCCTTCGATGAGGTCTTTCTTTGATGAGTTTCGGTTTCAGGTACCATGGATCCATAGTGCACCCCAAATATTGGAAGTTATCCTGCTTATTATAGTTAAAATAATCTCTCTGACATGTTGTGGTCTCTCAAAAGCTTTAAATGCATGTTTGCAGCTGCTGACCACCATGCAAATGATCTCCCTGAGACTGGAATGCCAGAGAAGGAACAAAGAATGACCAACATAAAGATTGTGAATCTGAAGATGTGACTTGTAAGTATCACAGGGATTAGGCAAAAACATCACGATCTGTGAATAGCACTCAGAAGACCAGAAAAAGCCATAAGAACTAGGGAGTAGCGGCTGAGAGTGGTGCTAATGCAGTAATGTTTTTTTTATCACAACTCTCAGTTAGGCTGAGAGTGTTAATCAAATGGAGGGAATTGTAAAAAGAAAGAAATAACAAGCCCTAAATGGCCCCCATAACAGCAAACCAGACTTAATTACAGTTTCAGGCCTCCCAGGATGTGACCTTTAAATAATCAATGTGAAATTTCCTGAGTTGCACAAGTGAGGTAACGTGCATGATAAAATCCATGCCAATTCCTTTGCCCCCAGTAAAGAAGATTTTCTGGACCAAAATAACCCTATCTTTTCTTTTTCTATTTACTTCCTTACCTTACCCTCCTTCCTATAAAATCTTTCTATTTTGTATGCCTCCTCATAGTGCCCTTCCAGTAGCTGGAAGAGATGCTCTTGATTCATGAATTGCTTAAGAAAGCCAACTAGATCTTCAAACTTACTCAGTTGAATTTTGCTTTTTTAACAGGTATGTGAATTACATCTCAATAAAGCTGTAGAAAAAGAAATTTTTAATAAATGATTTAGTGCTAATCCGTGGTGCTATGACATTTTATCCCATATTTTCCCTTCAATTCTTCCATAGCAGATTGTGCATGTACCAGATAGGAATTTTATGAGATCCAAGTATAATTATTTATTTAGTTCTCCCCTACTCACTGGACTTTAATAGCTATGAAGACCTTGTCTGACACATAGGTGTATTCCTAGAACTAGCATAGAAAAGGTCCCCACAAATGTTATCTGGATGAATCAATAAACCAATAAAAATGAACCTCTGTATGAACTTACCATTGATTTACCCTTCTGCCCTTCATCACTGCCCTCTCCGTCCCCATTTCAAGTAATTTATTTTCAGTGTAGGTTTGTGGTATGGTTTGAACTGAAACAGAATGTCGCTTACAAAGAAGGAAGAATTGCACCATATTTCACTCCTTTAATTTAACTCAGGTCTGTTTTCATTAACTGTTTTAATCAAAATCCAGTATTAAACAAGCAAAATGCTTTCTCTCCTTTTCAAAGAAAAATCAAAGAGAACTTCACTTTTGAATCACACTCAGTGATTGGAGAACCAAGACGAAAACTCAGAACGAGGTGTATGTTCTTACAGTCACTGAGCGATGAGGAGATTAGAAGATTCTGTAACTTCAGGAGGAAAGAGAGAATGGCTCAAAGTAGCGGATGTGGTTGGTGTTCTGGAAAGCCATAAACCTGCTCCTGCAGTGTATCTGGAGAACGAAAATTGGGTTGTTCCACAGACGATGGAATCTCCCAGAGTTCCTTCTTTGCAGCTGCTGCGCATTCCTCTGGGTCGCCATCTAGTGTCGCATAAAGACAATCGGAGGGGATCTCTACCACCATGTACAGTACAGGGAGGGGGCGTGAGAAGCCTCTTTATTGTGTTTGGCAAGCATCTCAGTGAAGCTTGCAGGCATTTTAAACCAGTTGCCTCTGTGTCTCTTGCTTTGAAATTCTCCTTTTTCTTTTAAATAGTGTAAAAATTTTAATAAAGCGAGGTGGATGGGTTTTTTTTAGACGTCCTATCTTGGCCTCCTCTTTGTGTTTATTGGTTGTCATTTTTACCCAGAATTCAAATTTTGTGTCCCTTTGACATGAGTCTGTGGCTTATTTTGTGGCGATAGCTTCTAAAAGTCATATCGACTTACTTGTGGGTTTAATTTCCTCCTAAATTGTTTCCTATTTTGCAGCATTAATATGTTCAACAATGATGGGAAAATTGGTGAAAATGATCTGTCTTGGTCTTAATGAAATTTTGATTCCATCCAACATTGCTTCATAGGATCACAATTTTACTTTATAAATTCCAGATTTGGAGTATTTCTCAATTGTCCAATAACTGTTTGGACAAATGATTTAACTTGCTGTTTCCAGAAATTTGCCAAATCCTTTGTCTCAAATCTCACAACTGAGATTTATTTAACTATTTTCTGATATGGCTATTCCTCTATAATGCAAGACTAGTTTAGCAGAAATTATGACTGTATAGAGCTGTTAATATTTAAGAAGTTACTGTTAGCAAAATGCATGTAATAAATGCATCTTATCACGAAAACTGTATTCCTGGAATTTGATTTATCATACTCAGTTGCCAATTCCTTTTACCCATAATCTGTCTTTACACAGACTACCTTTGCAACACGTTTCCCTGAATTTAATCTACTTCTTAAAATGTATTTTCATACAGTATCTGTCTTTCTCCATCTGACTTATTTCACTTAGCATAATACCCTCAAGGTCCATCCTTGTCACAGATGCCAAGATTTCATCTTTTTGTGGCTGAATAGTATTCCACCATATTTATAGATACTGCATCTTCTTTATCAATTCATCCATTGATGGACATTTAGGTTTTTTATGAGTCTTGACTATTGCAAATAACGTTGCAGTGAACATAGGGGTGCAGATATCTTTTTGAATTAGTGTTTTCATGTTCTTTGGATAAATACCCAGAAGTGGAATAGCTGGTTCATATGGTAGTTTCTATGTTTACTTTTTTGAAGAATCGTCTTACTGTTTTCCATAATGGCTGCCCCACTTTACATTCCCACCAGCAGTGTGTGAGGGTTCCCTTTTCTCCACAATCTCTCCAATGTTTTTATTTCTTGCCTTTTTAATAATAGCCGTTCTGACAGACATGATGTGCTATCTTATTGTGGTTTTGATTTAAATTTCCCTAATAATTAGTGATGTTGAACATCTTTTCATGGGCCTATTGGACATCTGTATATCTTCTTTGGAAAATGTCTGTTCAGATCCTCTGTCCATTTTTTAATCAAGTTTCGAATTTCATGACACCTCTTCTGTTAAACTTGCCTGTCTTTCAATAACCACAAGATTGTCCTCTAATTAACTTTAAAGGTCCAGTCAGGGGGCAATGCAATCAAAATGGACTAACATGATTTCTTGTTTTTCATCTCTTACAGACTTATCATAGGGTGACTTAGAATGTCTCACCTTTTATAGGTTGTTGAGAGGTACTACATCTCACATAAATAACTTTTTAAGGCACTTTATCAGACTCTGAACTAAAAATTATTTTGTCTTATAGTTTAAACTTGCTTGAAAACAAGAATCTCATCTAGAATATATAGATAGCTTTTCTGGAACTCTCCCACTTCCCCCAACCAGGTCAGAAATGAGGTGGAAGCAAAAACCTTTCAGTAAGATGTGAAGTGAGAGAGTTTATCCTATATAGACATTTAAGCCTCTTGTAAATATTGTAATTCATAAATGCTCAGCTTAAATTAGAAGATAAATATAGCTAAAATATTTTATACAACAAATTGTTAACCTTTTAAAAATAAAATTGTTGCTAAAATTTGAATGCTGTTACAATTAAGGAAAATTGGTGCCACTTTTTTGCATGCTGTCTACTTTATTCCTTAGGATATTAATCATAATTGTTTTAATTCCAATTCTGATCATTCCAATATCCCTGCCATATCTGAGTCTGGTTCTGATGCTTACTCTGACTCTTCAAGGTGTGTTTTATTCCTTTTAGTATGTCTTGTACACTTTTCTTGCTATACAGGAATGATGTACTAGGTGAAAGGAACTGCCGTAAATACGCATTTAGTAACCTGGTGGTAAGGTGTAGGGACAGGGGAAGAGTTCTGTAGTCCCATGGTTAGGTCTCAGTCTTTTAATGAGCCTATGCCTCTGGACTGGCTTAATAAAAGTCCTTTCTCTATCACTGTCTTGCCCCTTGATGGATTGGCTTTTGTCTTGCAGTGAGCAGATCATGCCCTTTGCGTGGTAACAGAAATTGGTGACCAAAAAGGGACCCGTTAGTCTGTCCCAGGCTAGCTGACTTTGGGGGAAATTTTTGGGAAACTCCCTAGAAACTCTGTGAGGCTTTCTTTGCCTCAGGGATGGCCCCTGTCAGTTTCCCTCTGCCACTAGCTGCCTCCAATGGTCTTTATGGTGGAAAGAGAAACAGCTACTTCTGATGAGTTGATGGGCTCAATCTGGATAAAGTAAGTCACCTCGGGGGTGCACCACCATGAACTCTGTTCCCCCTCCATTTGGGGTCCTCCCTCTCTGAGAGGAAGCACCATCTGGCTGATACAGCACCCAACAGAGTGGAAATAGTTGCAGGACTTTTACCTGGAATCTTGGAACCAGTTCATTGGTTTTTCTGTGTCTGTGTCTGTCCATCTCTGTGTGTCAAAATGGGAATAACTTTAAACAGCTTACAAGATAACCTGGGTGAATTTAAAATTACAGTGGGCACTTTGGGCTCTTTTTGAGCCTCCAAATGAAGGAACAAGGAAAAATCTTTAATCTTTAAAGAGCCAAGAGTCCACCTTTTGAGCTAAAGTTTCCAGAAGCTGTAGATATTTACAGAAAATAGCAGAAGCCTACCAAGCTTGTTTTGTGTTCTGAGGGCTTGACTTGATAATTATCAGGTTGTAGGGATAAATACAGTAGGACAGAAATGTGGATGCATCCTGTTTTGTGTTCAGTGATGGTCAGACAGAAGTTCAGGTTGTACTAACATTTGGGGCTAAGGGTCCTACCAAGCTGCCATTGGCATCAGGAGAATTACTTTGGCTATCGGAAGGAATATTCCATTAGATAAGATCACTTAAAAGTACACTTAAAAGTAAAGACTTAAATTCTAAAGGAACCTTATTGAATGTTTTGTTGCAAAAACCTTATAGAAAATTGTTATAAATGGTACCTAAAATAAAAGCCATGGTTTTATGGATATCCTGTAATCTACCTTTGAAAGATGGCCCAAAATGAATCTCTTCCAGAGTTAACAAGACTCAGAGATTTTTGGGAAACTGCTGTTCTATACAGCCAGGTATAGTTAAATGCTCATCCTGACTAAAACCTGACAAGATATTTGAAAGGATTTACCAACTTATGATCAGGAATTTGGCCAAATTGGAAGCTGATATTCAGAGCCTGATAAGAATTTTCTTTCCAGGCCTTCTTCCCTAATTTAAAATAAAACTAAGCACCCAGAAGGAAAGAAGCAAATTAGAGATGATGCACTTGGACAGGTAGATCAACTTATAATGTCATTTAAGTTGCGACCCAATTTCTGAGGAATTAAGAGCAATTGCCCTTAAAAAAAAAAAAAAAACCCTTGAAAGACTGGAAACTCAATTCTAGAGACAGTCCAGATTCTACTCATTTCCCTTATCTCAAAGAGCTTGCAAATCCTCCAGGGACTATCCAGCCAATCACTAATTCCTAAGACTGAAGAAAGAAAAAGGAAAAAAGCAAAGAAAAAAAGAGGGTCCATAAGAGCACCCTCACCAAAAATCTAGCATCTTCAGTGTCTTATCCAAAAATATTAATAAAAAGACTTAAAACAAAATTTGGATTCAGGGCTGGCCTGGTGGCATAGTGGGTAAGTTTGTGCTCTCCACTTAGGTGGCCTAGGGTTTGCAGATTCAGATCCCAGGCACCAACCTACACACTGCTCATCAAGCCATGCTGTGGCAGTATCTCACATACAAAATAGAGGAAGATTGGTGCAGACGTTAGCTCAGGACCACTCTTCCTCAAGCAAAAAGAGGAAGATTGGCTATGGATGTTAGCTCAGGGCCAAATGTCCTACCAAAAAAAAAAAAATGGATTCATAACTAGGGAGCCTTGTATTACTGTACCTCATTCATGGCAGTAATTTTAAAACAATAATTGTAGAGTCTTTGTGTATGTGAGTCTCTCTCTATAAATGTATGTGATATCTTACCTCCAGATGGTATAATTTATAAAGAGCTCTGTTTAATTAAGTTAAACACTTATGTGAATTATTTCTAGATGCAATAGCAACTAACCCAAATGTCTTTCAAGTTAATATGATAAAATTAATCATTGATAAATGAAAGCTTATTTAAGATTGTTGGTTTTATTAAAATGGACATGTCCTCAGAGTTATCAGCATTGGATATGATGCAGACATGCAACCTTTATTCTATGTTTATTGGTCAAACAGGCTGATATTATCTTTATTACAAAATTGGTTAGCAAAAATAATAACTTAAAATGATAGCTAATTTTGTCTAATGTCTCATGAAGCTTTATAGGCAATCTGAATAATTATTAGGAACAAGTAAACTAGATAGATGTGAAAGAATAAAAGCATTTGGTGAACTTTTTAACAATAATTATACATTGTGGCATGTATACTTAAGATCCAAAATTTCTCTGGTAACCTGAAACTTTGAAGTTTTGCTAGGTGAAATTAAATGATAAAAACTCATTGACTATCCGGGTCATTTTAAAATAAGATATCATATTGAAATATTATTGCTAAACACGTCTATCTACTTTTTGCTTCTTATTACAAAGAAAGTAAAATATGTCTGGGTTTATTAGTACAGTTTTCTTAAACTTTTAGTCTATGGTTGATAAAGAAGTTATAGAAGGTTTTTACTTACTTTTTAGTAAGTCTACCTAAAAGACAGAAATTCTATGTTTTGTCAAAATAATTTCCTATGTTCAAAAAGGTGAGGTCTCTTTACCAAGAAAATGAAAGTCTTTAAAAATTTGTTTAATTTTCCTTGTTTGCCATAACATCTTCTGTTGTCACTTTGATTAAATGGATAACTGAGCATTGTTTCACAATAAGCACTTTTCCTATTTGACCAAATTTTTTAAAACCTTTTGATATTTTTTGATGATTTTCTCCCAGAATTAAAGTCTTTCTTTTGACTTAAAAAAAGGGGAACTTTCAGAATTTTCAATCAGCCCTGGTACTTCTCAAAGAATTTGTTATCACTTTCTATAAAGAGGACGATGTTAAACTAACTAGACTTATTTGGTATATTAAATTACATGAAAAGTATTATCAAATAAATGATGATAAACTCTCCTAGGTTACATTGTGTGGGTAAATGTTATTAATATAAGTATTTAAAAAAATTATATGACATTTCTGGAATTCTGATCTGTCCTGCTTGTCAGTCATAATTCTATTTTATTTTCTCAAAGTGTTGTATGTCACAGAAATAGCCAAGTGTCTTTGCCAAGTGCCATTTTTGAGTATTTTGTTATTTTCAGATGGTTGTTTTACTCTGATGTTTTTGCAAATATGTTTCATCTTCCAAAATGAAAGATCATCTTCCAAAATGAGAGAGAGATTTATGGAAAGGACTCTAACACTTACTCTAGAATATAGGTTTCTGATAAACTTTCAGTCCATAAAACTGAACTGGGTAGGAAATTACAGATCTCTAATGGAGAAACTGATGATTTCAGGAAACTGCTAACAGAAGGTTAAGATCAAGGCTGATTACACAGGACTGAATTAAGTGATGAGGAAGATTGTCATTTTTATGAGTTCATTTGAGATACTGTTGATTTTTTGAGATTTTCAAGACTTTTTTCCAGATTTAAGGAAACCTTTTTCAAGATTTAAGGAAACATTTTTCTCTTTCTGTTAAGAAAATTATACCTTTGTAAGCGAAATTGAAACATTCATCTTTTTCTCCCTACCTGATTTCTCCAGAATTTGGAAACTGTTAGTGAGTGGGTATTGTTTTCATGGCAATAAAATTATTTACATAAGTTCAATCAGAATCTGTTCTACTTATAACAGGACACAAATGGGAATGTTGGTTACATGACCAAGTCTTTTACTGGAATGCCATATTTGGGAGAAAAATTCAGACTGAGATATGACAAGACAGCTTTTGAGGAACAAGGGTTGACTTTACGGAATAAATACACTTGGAAATAACGGTCTGGTACCTTGCTTACAGGGTTCCCAGCAACCTTACCAGGTGAGTAAAGAAGGTCACTTCCCTGGCAAGTACAAGGAACCTCAGGATATTTTGGGGAACCTAAAGAGAAGAAATGAATCCACCCAAATCTGTAGGTATTGCAGGCAGAGTCTGACAAGTCCTTGGCTTGGCTTTCCTGGTCCCAAGAAGCATTTAAAGTCCAATCTGTGATTCCTTATTAAAAGATCTAGCAAACCAAATTTAACAGGAGCCTATACAGCAAGAATAAGTATATAATTTGGCCAAGTTTATTGAAACTAGGCTTATTTTTCCAAGCAATTAGTCTTAATTTGGCTATGTATGGTAAAAATGAGGGTGATTTTAAAGAGAAAAAATTATGTTTTAATAGAAACTACAATACACATTCAAGAATATTAATTCTAGCTCTGTTAATTATCTGTGAGGGTTTTTTTCCCCCTGTTTGTTTGCTTGTTTTGGTGAGGAAGACCGGCCCTGAGCTAACATCTATGCCAATCTACCTCTCTTTTGTATGTGGATGCCACCATAGCATGGCTTGATGAACAGTGTGTAGGTTCATGCCTGGGATCCCAAACCTCAAACTCCAGGCCACCAAAGCAGAGAATGCAAACCCAACCACTATGTTACCTGACTGGCCCCAGAGGTTTTTGTTTTCTATCTGTAAACTGGACTGCATCCTGAGTTCTTCCAGTCTCCTGAAATATCTGACTACAAACCTCCAAACTAATGCTTTCAATTTTTTTCCCATTGTTTTCACTTGGAATCATTGAAAACTGGAAACACCCTTTCCCCTGAAGCCCTGCAAACTGAAGCTGGACAACTTAATAGAAACTTAAGAGAGATTCATGCCTCTTTCTGTATAAGCCACTAAAAAGATACCTGAACATGTGTTGACATCATCAGAGACATTTTAAACTGCAAAAGATGCTTTGACCTTAACATCTAGAAATCTTCTTGAGTGGCTGTACCCTGGCCTAAGAAACTGGTTTATAATTTGCTCAAAATGTTAACCTTGTTTTTCTTTTCTTTCTCTAGAAATGCTTCTTATTGACTACCTGGTAAGGTGCTTACACAATATAGTCCTAACATTGGTCGAAATTTCCTCTTGTTCCAGGAGACCCCAAGGGAACTGAAATTAAGGAACTAGACACTGTCAGATATTACTCTACATCACCTATGTCTTGGAGACTGGGTCTTATTAAAGTCCTGCAGAAACAAGCATCCAGAGGACCAACTCCACCCCTCCCAAACCAGGCCCTATGGACTACTGCTGGTAACCCACTCTTCAGCTCATCTACCAGAATGCCACAAGAAATGGGAATCACACCCTAGAAGAACATTGTAGCCACGATCATCATGATCTTGGCAGGTTCCATACTTCAGACACTGACTTCTCACTACCTAAATCTTATTCTTGTGAATCTCTAACCAACTTAAAGTTACTTTTCAGGAAGCCATGAAAGAGATGTTCACCTCTGAGTAGGATTCTTACGTCCTAGACACACTTGTTTTGATAATTGCTGTCTTTGTCATACTTTTCCATTTTTTATAAATCAGCTGTGCACTCAGCAGACCACTATGAGGGTTGAACCATTTTCTTTTCAAGTACCAGATAAGTAACTCTACAGCCTATTACTAATTTTTTAGAACTACTCCTCTAACATTCATGATATCATTAAGATAACGGCTTCATCTTCTCCCTGAAAAACTTGACTGGCATACCAAATGATAACTGTAATCTGTCCCAGCAACAAACATAAGCTATAGAGTGAGGCTACTTCATCCTCACTCCCTCATACTCCATATGTTTATATCCACGGTGACACTTTGTTTTCCTTTCAAATATTTCCATAATTTCAAAGGAAAGTTTCCTTGAGTGCTCTAAAGAAGTAACAGACTTATAGTTAAGTAACACAAAAGTTCAGATGCTTACACCAGGAATCCGGACAGTATGTACCTCACCTTATTGTATTTTTTTGTGGGTTTGATCATCGGTGTTGGTCCTACAATTGCCTGGTTACTTGGCTCATACAGTGTTATTGCCTTTTGTGGTACCTGACTATGCCTACATTTATATATAGCTTAGGAGAAACCCAGCATTAGACAAGTTTTCTTAACCTTTTTTCTAGAACTAAGACGTCTATGCTGGGTGGTGCTACTAATTCTTTGCTGGCTTCCAAGAGGTTGACGCCTTATATTTCTTTGGGCAAACTTTGCTGCCTTGGTGGGGTGTTGCATCCCACAAGCACATGATAAGGAATCTCTCTCACACTTTGGGGGTACTCATCAATGAAATGGCACAGGCAATAGCAGCCAAAAAGAGAGCATTAGGTTTATTGGCAAAGGTTGTCCTGGACAATCAGATAGCTTTAGATTATATCCTAGCTAAACAAGGAGGAGTTTGTGCAATAGCTAACTCATCATGTTGTGTGTACATCAACAGCTCATCAGAGGTTGAAATTCACGTAGACAAAATCAGAGAGCAAACTACATGGCTACAGCAGGTATCTCCAGAAGAACTGGGTCCAGACTGGTTTTCAGGACTGTTTTCTTGGATTCCCCAAGAGATTAGATCTATTTTTTCAGGGACTATTAAAATTTTGCTTGTCCATACTTCTTATCCTTCTGGTTGGATAATTGATTGAAAAATGTGCCTTTTGATGTCATACCAAAGCTGTTGAATAAGTGCAAAAATTCTAATAATGCAAAATGTCAACCTGAAGCTGGAAACGAGAATATTTTGAAATAGGTGCTAAACAGTTCCATTTTTCTAAGCCAGATCTACACCCCAATTCAGCAGGAAGTAGCTAGATTGGTCATCACTCTCAACCCCTCAAGAATGAAGAATGACCAAAGAACATGAGGGATCGAAACCTGTAAACAGTTAGCTATTAATGATTAAGTAGCTACTAACTAAAGTTCTTTTTTTTTTTTTTTGCAGTTACTAACTATAGCTTTTAGTTCTTCATCTACCCATCGTTAACTGTGTTGCTTAGGCAATATATTAACCAGCCCTCATTTGGTTCCTATAGATAATGTCTCCCTAGCACCTGGGTCATCATGGCAGTGGATGTTTGAGCTGTTTTTCAAGAATTAGGATCCTCCCTGTCCAATTCAGGCCAATTGAGACCACCAACCCATCAACTGGGCATATGCAGGTGCTTGTTAAGTGACATTTTTGATGTCAAGAAGCTAAAAGCTCCACTCTCAGATCATAGGAACATCAAAATTTTGTGAACATACGTTTTATGAAGAGCCATGAAGCTGGACTACACTTGTTCTTATCATCACTTACCTCACTACTCCTTACATACAATCATCTGCTCCCACACTTCAGACAATCTTGTCCCCTACCCCATACATATCCCCAAGTCCTCGTTTTCAGGGAGGCAGATCTGAGATTGATTCCCCACCTCCTTTCTTGGCTGCCTTGTGATTAAACCCTTATTCTTTGGAAAATCTTAACCTCAGTGATTGGCATAATCACGTGGCAGGCAAAATGAACCTAGTTTGGTAACATTGTGTTCTCTCAAAATCTTTAAATGCAAGTTGCAGCTGATAACCACCAAGAAAATGATCTCCCTAAGACTGGAATGTCAGAGAAGGAACAAAGAAAATGATCAACTTAAGTACTGTGAACCTGAAGACATGACCTATAAGTATCACAGGAATTAAGCAAAAACATCATGACCTGCAGATATCACACAGAAGAACAGAAAAAAGCTTTGAGAACTACAGAGCAGTGGCTGATGGTGCTATTAATGCCTTAATTTTTTTTTTCACATCTCTCAGTCAGGCCAAGAGTTTTAATAAAATGGAGAGAATTCATAAAATAAAGAAGTAACAAGCCCAAAATGCCCCTCATGACAACAAATTAAGATTTAATTACAGTTTCAGGCCTCTGAGAAATGTGACCTTTAAACAGCCAATCTGAAATTTCCTGAGCACAAGTAAGGTAAACTGCAAGATACAACTCATGACAGTTCCCTTTCTCCCCAAAAGATGTTCTGGTCCAAAATAACACTTTCTTTTCTCTTGCTAATCGTGTCCTTACCCCACCCTCTTTCCTATAAAAACTTTCCATTTTGTGTGCCTCCTAATAACTCCTTTCTAGTAGCTGGATAAGATGCTGCTTGATTCATGAAGTGCTTAAGAAATCCAATTACATCTTCAAATTTACGCAGTTGAATGTTGCTTTTTAACAAATCATATATGAATTATATCTCAATAAAGCTGCAAATAAAGAAATTTTCAGTAGATGATTTAGTGCTAATTATTATTATTATTACTATTATTAATATTATCATCATCCCATATTTTCTCTTCAATTCTTCCCTAGCACATTGTGCATGTACCAGATAGGAATTTTGTGATATCAGAGTGTAAGTATTTATTCAATTCTCCCTTACTTGCTGAACTTTAAGAGTTCTTGTCTGACACATTACTGTATGCCTAGGAGCACAGAAAAGGTCCTCACAAATCTTATCTGAATGAGTCAATAAACCAATACAAATAAACCTCTATATGAGCTTACCGCTGGTTTACTCTTCTGGTCTCCATCACTTTGCCCCTACTTCCAGTAACTTACTTTCAGTGTGAATGTATGGTATGATTAGAACTGAAGTAGAATGTCACTTATGAAAAGGGAAGGATGGCACCATATTTCACTCGCTTTAATTTAACTCAGTATTGTTTTTGTTAACTCTTTTAATCAAAATTCAGTACTAAACAAGCAAAATGCTTTCTCTTCTTTTCAAAGAAAAATCAAAAAGCATTGCATTTTTGAGTCTCACCAATTAGATTTTCTGAAAGAACTGTATAACAGGTAGCAGGTTTATTTTAGATTGTTTACTAAGATTCTGTAGATCAAAGTCCAATGCTGACTTTGAAGTTCTGCTGAGGAAAAGAAATTTTACAAAGTACATTATTAACAGATTTAATTGCTAACTTCTGGAAGAACCTCAGTAAAATATTTCTCTCTATAACTAATGAGAATAGCTACTAACCTGACCCTAAAACACTGTGGAGGAACAGTGTCCATGGCCCTGCTTTGGAGGGGATACGGGGCCAATTGAGGAGAGAGTGTGGCCATCACATACTTAGTGTGGAAGGAAACATTTTCTCCCCTTGAACTTTTCTAGATACAGTCATTTTGCCACATCTTGGGGATCACCTGCTCAGCCTCTATGGCCTTTCAGGACCTCCTGGATCAAGTTGGAGGTCTGGGGAGATTCCAGATCCTTCAGATAGTTTTCTTTTGTATCTCCAGCCTCATAGTGTACCCTCATATGCTATTGGAGAACTTCACTGCTGCTGTCCCTGGTCACCGCTGCTGGGTCCACATCCTCGACAATGACACTGTCTCTGTTAATGGCACTGGGATCCTCAGCCAAGATGCTGTCCTCAGAATCTCCATCCCATTGGATTCAAATCTGAGGCCAGAGAAGTGTCATCGCTTCCTCCACCCCCAATGGCATCTCCTTCACCTGAATGGGACCTTCCCTAATATGAGTGAGCTGGACACGGAGGCCTGTGTGAATGGCTGGGTGTATGACCAAAGCTCCTTCTCTTCCACCATCGTGACTGAGGTAAGAGACCCCATGTAAGTCCTGTGAGCTCAGAGTGTGGGTATTTAGAGGTAGAAAAAATAATGAAAGTGCTTCAAGACTTTAGCCGCTATGTAAGTGCTGATTCTTCACTCTTTCAGCAAATATTATTTACTTCTCTCTTAAATGCTAGCCACTTACATAAATAATAATACTAATGAATTCAAAACTAGACTTTCACCCTGCTATCATATGCTTTAATTCTTGGAAAGACAAAATTTTAAGCAAGTAATTTTCTGTAATGTGTTAAAAATGTTATGCTAGGTCCGTATTGCTTACCATTTGGTTGGAAATTATAAGTATTTGGGAGATCGATGAAAACCTCAATGCTCAGATTCTAACCCAGACCAGTCAAACAAGGTCTATGATGAAATTCAACCATGAATAAAATTTGAAAACTAGAATAATTGCACCCTGTGGCCAATGTTGAGAACAAGTTAGCATGGAGTAAAACAGGGCATTAATAAAACCTGCAGTTTTAGAGGAGGCTTCCAGAAACATTATGTTTAAGCTGAGATCTAAGTGAGATGGTCAGCTAATATAGAAAGGGAAGCTGGAAAGGAAGATAGGGGTCCAATATACTAAAATACACAAGTAATATTAAGGTCTTTCTACTGTGGGGTTAAAAGCTGTTGTGGAGCTCTCCTTTGCAAGTTTCTTTCTCTTACAGTGGGACCTGGTATGTGAATTTCAGTTACTGAACTCAGTTTCTAAATTTTTATTCATGGCTGGAACGCTGGTGGGAAGCATCATATATGGCCATTTATCAGACAGGTGAGTATCACTGGATCACAGCTTTTTTTATTCCTAGGTATTTTCACTATTTCATGAATCATTCGTTCATTAGGAAACAAATATTGCAAATTACACTCTTCTAGAGCTGGCTTGGTCTCCACTCTTCTAGAAATACAATTGAAGTATTAATCAGTATGGTAGTGCTATTTTTATAACATTGAGCTTGGTGTACAGGACACAGTAATGACATTTCCATCAAATCTGGAACCACATCAGGACAGGATGTAGAGAGGAGGTGCTAAAACATGTAGGTTAGAAATATGAGAAAGTGTTACCCACGGGAATGAAGAAGAAAATATTTGATGGCATGAGATTCAGCCTGTTTGAAGACACAGATATGGAAAACTGCTTTGTTGGCCTTGGCCAGGGGTCCTGTGTTCAGTCCTTCATGGAGTCTGTGAGCTGAATGGTTGTGGCTTTCCAATGAATGGTCATCTTGGTCTAGTTGCCCTAGTGTGATGTGTATATGTTCCTATAAAACCTGTGTGGTATAGAGCAATGTGTACTGGTGGTGTGTGGAAAAATTATGCCAGTAACTTTAAATTTTGGTTTTGCAAAAACAGGTTTTTAAAGTTAAGATTCACAATTATGTAAAGTAATTAATCTAATCATAACTGCTGTCACAGTTTTTCATGTGAGAAGTTTGGGGTATTCTGTGCTTGATAGTACCTCTTCTGAAATCGGCCTCCTCTGAAATCATTGCCCACACCCAACCACATCTCTCCTAAGGGAGGTGGAACACACGAGGTGCCCTTACCCTTCACCAGCATAATATTAACTGTTATCTCAGCTGAGAAATGTTAACACTAAATATATCGCAGTAAATGTAACATATAAATGAGTTCAGAGACAGAGTGTTTATTTTCAGCAGTCCAGTAACCCAGTCTTCTGTGAAACTATCATGAGAAATTATAGATATATCAATTTTTATAGAATGCAGAATAGTAGAGGTGTGAGGTGGAAGGGGCCTGTAGCAGATTACAGTGGAGATCTAGCTTAAATGGAGGGAGCAAGATAATCTAAGCAATTTTAAGTTCATTAGAAAGCTAAGAGGAAAAACAAAAATATTATATGCAGGAGAAGGGCATGAAAAAATTTATACTTTTAAAATAAAACTCTCAACTACTTATAATTTCCAAATACTGGAAATAATCCAGAAGTCTATCAATAATAGAATAAGATGCAGGATATTCATATAATGAATTCTTTTTATTTATTTATTTATTTATTTGTTTTATCAGAAATGGCCTTTACTATCTTGAGATACTTTCCTTCTATAACCATTTTATTGAGAGTTTTTATCATAAATGGATGTTGGATCTTGTTACATGCTTTGTCTGCAATTATTGAGATGAGCATGTGGTATATTTTCCTCATTTTGTTAATGTGGTAATTGACTGATTTGAGGGTGTTGAGCTATCCTGTGTCCCAAGTATAAATCCCACTCAATCATGGTCTATGATCCTTTCAATGTATTGCTGTATATGGTTTACCAATATTTTGTAGAGGATTTTCGCATCTGTGTTCATGAGCAATGTTGGCCCGTAATTTTTCTTCTTTGTGTTGTCCTTGTCTGGTTTTGGTATCAGAGTGATATTGGCCTCATAGAATGAGTAAGGAAGCATTCAGTGTTCTTCAAGTCTTTGGAGTAGTTTGAAAGGATAGGTATTAACTCTTTGAATGATTGGTAGAATTCTCCAGACAAGCCATCCGGTCCTGGGCTTCTATATTTTTGATTACTCTTTCAGTCTCTACTTGTGATTGGTCTATTCAGAGTCTCTATTTCTTCTTGATGCAGTTTTGGGAGGTTGTATGATTCTAAGAATTTATCCATTTCTTCTAGGTTATCCAATTTATTAGCATATCATTTTTCATAGTATTCTCTCATAATCCTTTGCGTTTCTATGACACCCATTGTAATTTCTCTTCTTTCATTTCTAATTTTATTATTTGAGCCTTTTCTCTTTTTTCCTTAGTGAGTCTGGCTAAGGGTTTGCCAATTTTGTTAATCTTCTCAAAGAACCGGCTCTTAGGTTCATTGATCCTTTCTGTTGGTTTTTTTTTTTTTTTTTTTTGGTCTCTGTTTCATTTCTTTCTGCTATAATTCTTGTTATTTACCTCCTTCTGCTGACTTTGGGCTTTGTTTGTTCTTCCTTTTTTCTAGTTTTGTTAGGTGTAGTTTAAGATTACTTATGTGAGATTGATTTTTCTTGTTTGTTGAGGTATTGCTATGAATTTACCTCTTAGAACCTCTTTTGCTACATCCTATAAGAGTTAGTACAATGTATTTCCATTTTCATTTGTCTCCAAGTATTTTTTATTTTCTCCTTTGATTCTTTCATTGATCCAATGGTTGCTCAGTTGTTTAGTATCCACATATTTCTGAGTTTCCAGATTTTTCTTGCACTTGATTTCTAGTTTCAAACCATTGTGGTCAGAAAAGATGCTTGATATGATTTCAATCTTCTTAAATTTATTAAGGCTTGCCTTGTTTCCCAACATATGGTCTATCTTTGAAGATGATCCATGTGCACTTGAGGAGAATGTGTATTCTGCTGTTTTTGAATGGCATGCTCTCTCTATATCTCTTAAGTCCATCTGCTCAAGTGTTTCATTTTAATCCACTATTTCATTATTGACTCTGTCTGGATGATCTATCCATTGCTATAAATGGGGTATTCAGGTCCCCTACTATTATTGTGTTGCGGTCAATTTCTCCCTTTAGGTCTGTTAATAGTTGCTCTGTACACCTTGGTGCTCCTGTATTAGGTGGACATATATTCGTAAGAGTTATGTCCTCTTGATGGAATTTCCATTTTATCATTATATATTGCACCTCTTTGGCTCTCATTATCTTTTTTATCTTGAAGTCTGCTTTGTCCAATATAAGTAGGGCAATACCTTCTTTCTTTTGTTTTCCATTTACTTGGAGTATCATCTTTCATCCCTTCACTGTGAGGCTGTGCTTGTTTTTAGAGCTGAGGTCTGTTTTCTGGAGGCATAATGTTTGGTCTTGACTTTTAATCCCTCCATCTCCTCTGTGTCTTTTGATTGGAGAATTCAATCCATTTACGTTTATGGTGACTACTGATATTTGAGGGCTTAATACTGCCATTTTGTCTCTTGTTTTCTGCTGGTTCTATATTTTCTTTGTTTCTCTTCTCTTGAATTTCTGACTGCCACTTCAGTTTGCTTGTTTGTTGTGATGGTTTTTTCAGTATTCATTTTATGATTTGTGGCTCGGCTCTGGCTTTTTTGTTTAATGGTTACCATGAAGTTTGTATACAAGATCTCTCCTATGAGATAGTCCATTTTCTGATATCCTCTTATCACCATTAACCTAAGCATTCCATCCCATTCTCCGTCCACTTATAAGTTATTGTTGTCACAACTTATTCTATTTTGCTTTGGAGTTTGTGATTAAAATAGAGTGTTTAGAGTCATTTTTGATGCTTTCCTTCTCTTTATCTTTTATTTTGTGTTTAAGTGTTTGCCGAGTTGTTCTGATAGAGAGCTGCAATTTTCTCTATTTATACCCTGCTCAAGGCTTTGCAAACCTTTGTCTTTTTGTTTCAGGTATAAGGGCATCCTTGATCATTTATTGTAAAGGAGGTCTGGTGGTGATGAACTCTCTCAGATTTTGTTTATCTGGGGAGATTTCCTTTCTCCATCATCTCTGAAGGGTAGTTTTTCTAGATAGAGTATTCTTGGCTGAAAATTTTTATCCTTCAGTATTTTGAATTTATCATTCCAATCTCTCCTAGACTGTAAGGTATCTGTTGAGAAATCCACTGAAAGCCTGATAGGGGTTCCTTTGTAGGTTATTCTCTTCTGCCTTGCTGACCTTAATAGTTTTTCTTTGTCATTGACTTTTTCTAGTTTTACTATTATATACCTTGGTGAAGCTCTTTTTGCACAGATGTGAATAGGAATTCTATAGGTTTCATATACTTGTAAGTCCAGTTTTTTCCCCCAGGTTTGGGAAGCTCTCAACTATTACTTCTTTCAACAAGCTCTCCATTCCTTCCTCCCACACTTCTCCCTCTAGAATACCTATAATCCTTATGTTGCATTTCCTAATTGAGTCAGATATTTCTTGAAAAATTTCTTCATTTTTTTAAAGGTTTAGTTAGTTCTCTCTCCTCCTCCATCTGAAGCATTACTATATTTGTTCTCTAAATTGCTAATTCTGTCCTCCAAAATGTCAACTCTGTTTTTAAGTTTTCTAGGTTGTTTTTCATTTCATTCACTGTGTTCTTCATGCCTAGAATTTCTTTCCTTTTTTTCTTGGACTTTCAGTCTCTTTGGTGAAGAATTCTTTGTGCTCATTAGTTTTATTCCTGAGTTCATTGACTATCTTTCTGAGTTTTCCTCTAACTTGTTGAATTTATTTATGACAATCATTTTGAATTCTCTGCCATTTATATTGTAAATTTATGTGACCTCAGGATTGTTTTATGCAGGCTTGTCATTTTCCTTCTGCTCTGAAGTGTTTTTGTACTTCTTTATAGTGTTTGATGAAGTGTTCCTTTGCCAGCTCACGGTGGTATTATCAGGTCACAGATTCCACCTGCCACCTCTGGGTGGGGGCAGGAGCTGTGTTTTCAGCACCTATCACATCTATGGGAAATTGTGCCAATAGGGATCTTCTGTGTTTTCCCACTGGCTTCAGTCACTTGGCAGGTCACACACACATGCACTCTTGCTCTGGTGTAGAAATTCTGCCTTGGCCTGGGACCAGTCAAACAGATACACTAGATGGAAGTGGCACTTTCTTTCATGAATGTGGGCCTGCTCTAGATTCATGGGCAGTTTTTCTGGTCTGCTGTGCTTGGTGGGGCACCCACATGGTGGCTGAGCCATTCCACTTCCTTTGGAGCATTTCTGAGGGCTGGGATGCAACTCCTAAAGCAAAAGTGTTCTTGTGCAGACCTGCCTGCTTCCCTGTCTCCTTTTATAGTCACACAAAGGCCGCTCTGTGAAAGCCCAGGACCTAGAATGCCGCCAATGGAGAGTTGGAGGGGATACACACACCTCCTTCCACTGCTTTCCAGGAATCCAGTACCCCTACCTTCAGATGTATGGCTTCATGGATCTCTTGCACATCCTATTGTGCTTTGTAGGGAATCTTCTGTGGGTTAATAAATGTCCACTTGGTTTTAACATGGGGGATGACACTAAGGGGACAGATAACTTTGCCACTCCTCTGAGTATTTATTTGAAAAGATTTTGATATACATTAAGCACTGCTGAAGACATACAATAGACTATATAATACATAAAGGAGAAGCTCAGCTGAGACTCTTGGGGAAATTAAGACATTCTAAAACAGCTATATGTAAAGGGGAATTTGGAAAACCGCATGCAATGGTAGGTAAAGCACATACTCGGAAAAGACATGAGAATATCTACAGCTTTTAGCTCAGGTTGATACCTACCCACAGTGCAACCCTAGCTAAGTCTTTAAGGAGTGCCCTAAAACAGAACCAATCTGCAAACACTGGGAGACCTCTGGGCATTCAAGAAAATCTCTGTCAAAATTTAGCTGAAGATAAGCTAATAGTTTTTCAGAATAGTTTGGAAAATTCTAAAAAAATAGACTATGGGGGCCAGCCTAGTGGCATAGTGGTTAAGTTTGCACTCTCCACTTCAGTGGCCTGGGGTTCACAGGTTCGGATCCCAAGCACAGATCTAACATTGCTGGTCAAGCCATGCTGTGATGCCATCCCACATAAAATAGAGGAAGATTGGCACAGATGTTAGCTCAGGGCCAATCTTCTTCACATACACACAAAAATTGACTACTAAACTCTTCAACACATAAAAAACAAATGAGCAATCCCTGGAAAAGAGGTGAAATGTGATTTCCAGAGTTACCACACTATAACAGTCAAACGCCCAATATTCCACAAAAAATAAAAGTCAGAAAGCATGCAAAGAAATGGAAACATGGCCCTTTAAAAGGGGGGAAAAACTGACATGGAGTGTTCATGAGTAAGTCTAGAAGTCGGACATCCAGACAAAGACTTTAAAACAACTGTCCTAAATATGTTCAAAAATCTCAAGTAAAACACGTAAAAAGAACTAAAACAACTCAGGAAAATAATGCATGAAAAATGAGAATACCCACAATGTTATAGAAATTATAAACATGGAGCCAAACAGAATTTTTGGAGGGAAAAGTATAACTGAATTGAATTTTTCTTTTGAGTGATTCAACAGCAGATTTGAGCATGCCAAAGAAAGAGTGAACAGGAAGATAGGGCAGTTAAAATTATCAAGTCTGATGCACAGAAAGAAAAAAGAATAAGGAAAAGTAAACACAACCTAAGGGACTTATGAAACATCAGAAAACATACCAATATACTACTTAGTGATTTCTCAGAAAGAGAAGAGAGAGAGAAAGCAGCAGAGACATTGTGTGAAAAAATGATGAAGAAAACTCCCCAAGTTTTGTGAACAATATCAATCTACAAATCCAAGAGCCTCAAGGAAATCTAATAGACTTTACTCAAGGAGACCCACACTGAGATACATTATAATTAAAATGGCAAAAATGAAAGACAGCATCTTGAAGGCAGCAAGAGAGAAGCAATTCATTGCATACAAAGGCTCCTCAATGAAATCATTTGTTGATTTCTCATTAGAAACTTTGGAGGGCAGAAGGCAATGGGATGATATATTTAAATACTGAAAGAAAAAAACTGTCAAACAGGAGTTGTGTATCTGGAAAAGTATCACTTAAAAATGAGCTAGAAACTATGATACTTACAGATAAGCAAAAGCTGATATAGTTAAATACCACTAGACCTACCCTAAAGAAATGCTTAAAGGGATCCTTACATTTGAAATAAAATGGCAATAGACAGTAACTCAAAGAAGAAATAGATATGAAGAAAAAAGGTCTTTGACAACAGTAAATACATAGGCAAATATAAAAACATGTATTAATGTAATTTTTGTGTATAAATTTACTTTTTATATTCTAAAGGATTTAAAACACAAATGTGTTAAAATCATTTTAAATCTATGTTTAAATGTCTAAAGATGTAGCTTGTGATATCAATGACATAAGCAGGGTGAGCATATTATTATATAGAAGTAGAGATTTTATGCAATTGAAGTTAAGTTGGTATTAATTCAAACTAGATTACTACCACTTTAGGATATTACATGGTATCACAGGAAAAATACGTATAGAATATACAGAAAAGGAAACAAAAATGGAAACAAAGTGTATCACTACAGAAAATGTCAAGTTAACAAAAAAGAAGTCAGTAATGCAGGGAATAAGAAACAAAAAAGTCTGTAAGATGTACAGAAAACGAATAGCAAAATAGCAGAAGCAAGTCCTTCCTTTCAGTAGTTACCTTAAATGTAAATAGGTTACACTCTCCAGTCAAAAGGCAAAGAATGCAGAAAGATTAAAAATATAGAATCCAACTATATGCTGTCTGCAAGAGATTCATTTTGGATCTAAAGACACAAATAAGTTGAAAGTGAAAGGATGTAAAAAGATATTCCATGCAAATTGTCACCAAAAGAAAACTTGGTTTGGCTAGTCCTAATATCAGACAAAATAGACTTTAACTCAAACACTACTATGCAGAACAAAGAAGGAATTTGTATATTGATTTTCATAAAGTAAATTCAAGAAGAATATATAACAATAATAAATATAGATGCATGAAACAACAGAGCTCAAAATATAGGCGGTGAACACTAGCATAGTTTAAGGGAGAAATATACAGTTCTATAATAACAGTTACATAATTCAATACCCCACTTTCAATAATGGACAGACTACTAGACCAAAGAGCAATGAGAAATACAGAACTTGACCACTATTAAACCTACCAGCCTTAACACACATATATACGATATCCAACAACAGCAGAATACACATAATTCTCATGTGCACATCGAATATTCTCCGGGGTAAACCACATTTAGGACACAAACAGTTCTCAAGTGAAATAAGACAGACACAAAAGGACAACTATTGTATGATTCCATTTATATGATTCCACAAATTCAAAGATAAAAAAGGTAGATAAGAGGTGACCAGAGACTAGGGGGAAGGGAGGAAAAAGCAATTATTGCATATTGAGCACAGAATTTCTTTGGAAGTGATGAAAAAGCTTGGGCAGTAGACAGTCACGATGGTTCCACCACGTTGTGAATGTAATTAATGTCACTGGTTTATACACTTAAACATGACTAAAAAGGAAAATGTTATTTTATATATATTTTATTGTAATAAAAGGAAATGCAAAAATTAATATAAGAAGAAAAAACAATTACAAAATTGCTAGATACTGTATGTGGCTCATAAAGCATAAAATAATAATTATCTGGTCCTTTACAGAAAATATTTGCTGGCCCCTGGTGTAACAGCACTCTGAGGCTCTGTGTTGATTATTTTAAAGGATTGTTTCTCTCTCTTCCTCACCTTCTATAACTTCTATTGCTCTGTCTTCAAGTTCACATTGTCTCTCTCTTATGTAAGCATGGCTCTTAATTCTATACAGTGAATTTTTATATCAGAAACAGTACTTTACCAGTTCAAGAATTTCAGTTCTTGTGGATTGTTTCTGTTAATTTCTCTGCTGAGAGTGTGTATTTCTGAGCTGTGATTTTCATACATCATATTTTATTTACATCTTTGAGGATACTTATACTACCAGCTTAAGATACTTATTGGTTAATTCCAAATTTTATCTCATCTCAGGAGAAGATTCAAATCATTTTCATTCTTTTAAGAATAGGTTTCATTTTCTTGGTTCTTCACATGTCAGGAAATTTTGAATTGTATCCTTACTATTATGAATATTAAGTTGTGGAAATTCTGGATTCCATTATTATTCATCAGTAATACTGATTCTTTCATTTTAGTGAGCAATTTTCATGCCTAAGGTTGAAATGCACTGTTTCTTATGTGACTGGACTCTCTTCAGATCTACGTCTTTTGCTGACTTGCTTTGAGCTTTTTCAGGACATGAATGTTTCAGGAGCCCATCAGGGATGTCTGGTAGACACAACTGAGAGATCCCCTCTTTGCCTCTTTCATTTGCTGGAACCCTCACTGTCTTCAGTTTTCCCAGTCTCCCACAGTCTGTGACCTGGCTCTCCAGACCACAAGAAGGCAGGTTTTGCACATGCACCGAATCACTATACTTACTGTGTGGATTCCACCTTAGTCCAAGTTATAGCCATGGAACTGGGATCTTCTTTACATTGATCCCCATCAGTCTCCTCTGAAAGAGCATCCACCATACACCACAGTCTACCTGCTTCTGTTACTCTCCAATACTCCAATACTCTTTTTTGGTGCTTGCTTTTTGTGTTGTGCATAGGCTTTCCACTTATTCTCTGAGGGAGTGGAGGGCAGGCTGTAGAGTTTAAGTCCTTTATTCCCTGAACATGAAATGCACACATCACAGGACTTTAAGAGTAGTATTATGATAGAATCTCTTAATCTCCAGTATTTTCATTTCGTTGGTAATTAACTGAGCAAGCAAAAGTGGTGGTAGAGACATCATTTAAGAGGCTTTCCAATAACTCTTAGGAAAAATGATGGGGATTTTAATTGGGAAGGTATCCAGGAATATGGTAACATTGAGCTGGATTGAGAACCAGCTTTGTAGAAAGGTGCAACAATATTTCCTGATGGTTTCAAATGTTTAAGAAGGAGGTTTTGATACAGCAAATGGAAGATCAAGGATGATATCTATATGTTCAGCCTGAACAAATGGATGAATGCTGATACCGTTAAATAAAATGAGGGAATAGAGAAAAAGGAGCACATATGGAAGAGGAAGCTAAGACTTCTGTTTTGAACAAAATAAATTGGAAGTGCCTATTGGTCAAACAGCAGATGTCAAGTAGTGGAAAGCAACATTAAGAATATTGATCTGCTTGAAAACAATCTAGCTAAAACTTAGCGTTTAGCCAGGCTGATATTCAGTTTGTAAATATCCAAGCAACAATCCCCTATAAGCCATCCACTAAAAGGGGAAATATAGGGTCCAGCAGCCATACTCTATTTGACCACTTCCATGTCAAGACCAATGTCCATTATTAATGGTCAGTGAATCTCACATATTGGTTGTTAAACATTTGGAATATCCCTTCTGTCCATTAGAACATCCCTTTGAGCCAAAATTTGTAAATATGCAGCCTCATCGTTTTCTCTTGAGGCCTCACTCCTTAAAAATGTTGAATATCTAAGTGTTCAGATGCAAATAAAGCAATAAAAAACTTCATGGTTTGAAGCTCTCAAACAAACCAGACCTCATCTTTGCTCCATTGCAGGGGCAAGAACCATTCTGGTACCTTTGTACAAACAAGTTATAAAAAATTTTGGTGAGGGTGACACAGGGTGAAGACATGGGCTTCTGGTACTCAGAAAACTACCTTGGTGATCACAGTCTTGTGCTAATTGAGCACTAGTCTGAGTTTAGACAAAACTACTCAGCATCAATTCCTAGGATCCCTTCCTTTTGCATATCCAACACAATATCCTGACTTCCCTTATTCCTCGAGTGACTGGTCATCCCATTTGCCTGGTCACTCTAGGCTTAATTATTAATAACATCCCTTTTCAGTCTCAAAAGTATCCCATCGGGGATAATAATTTTATGGAAAGGACAGAGGACTCTTATATCTCAGAGTTTGGAGAAAGGCAATCATTGCTAATGCATTCAAGCCTTTTGATAATGATGAATAATTTATTATGAACCCTCATGTAAGACACAGACTTGAGAATATAAATAATTTTATATATAAATATAAATATAATATAAAAATTATTTTCTGCCTAGCCTCTTTCAGGATCATAGACACATTATATAATTGAGGTAAAGAGGAGGAAGTGATGAGCCATGCTCACTGTCATAGAATAGAAACTGTTTACTGGTGGCTCTTTGCATAATGTTAGTAACAAAAGCCCTTCCCCGTTCCTGCTTAATATTAAAAAGACTCTCAAAATGTCACTTCTTCCCAACTTGAGCTATAGATTCAATGCAATCAAAATCAAAATCTCAAAAATTATTTTGTTGAAAAGGGGTGATTGGGCCCACATGTGAGGTGATGGACTATAACTAGTTTTTGGGTGGTTAACATGATGTAATCTACATAGAATTTGAAATATATTATGATGTACATCTGAAAGCTGTATATTGTTATAACCCAAAGGTACTGCAATTAAAAAAGAAAGTTAAAATAGAACTACCGTATGATCTGCAATTCCACTTCTGGGACTATACCTGAAGGAAACAAAAACACTATCATATGTCAATTCATATTTAAAAGTCTTCTTGATAATTTATTTTCTTTTGGCGAACTTGCTTAATCCTATTTCATAATCACACTTTTACCTGATAATATAGCTGATGCATAACAAACCAAGAATAGGAAAAGTGTTATCTTCACAATGTTTTTGTTCACTTTTGCCTGCCTTATTAGTATTACATTTAACCTGAACTTTCCTTGTATGAATCCTTTTAAGTCAATTGTAATGTTGTGTCAGTTAATTTGGCTAGAAGTATATACATAATTCACAAATCCAAAAAAAATATTTTGTAAATATTGACAACTAATTCTAAAGTTCATTTGGAGGCACCAAGGACCCAGATGCCAACACAACATTAAAGAGGAAAAATACAGATGGAGGAGTGACACTACTCGACTTCAAGACTTACTATAAAGCTCCAGTAATTAAGACAGTGTGGTATTGGTGAAAGAACAGACAAATAAGTAAATACAACAGTATAGAGTGCACAGAAATAGACCCACTTAAATATAGTCAACTCATCTTTGACAAAGGAGCATAGACAATACAATGGATCAAAGGTAGTCTTTTTGACAAACAGTGCTGAAACAACTAGATATACACAGGAAAAAAGTGAACTGAGAAAGAGAACTTACACCTTTCACAAAAATTAGTTCAAAATGGATCACAGACCTAAATGTAAAACACAACAATATAAAACTCCAGGAAGAAAAAAGGAGAAAATCTAGATAAGCTTGGGTTTGGTGATGACTTCTTAGATACAACACCAAAGGTATAACCCAGGAAAGAAAAAATTTATAAGCTTCACTTCATTAAAATTAAAACTTTCTGGTCTATGAAAGACACTGTCAAGAGAGTGAAAAGACAAAGCACAGACTGGTAGAAAATATTTGCAAAAAACTTATCTGATAAAGAATAGTTAGCTAAAAAATACAAAGAACTCTTAAAACTCAACAATAAGAAAACAAAACAAGAAGCTTGATTAAAAAATAGCCCAAAGACCTTAACACAGACCTCACCATCAGCAAACAAAATGCAAATATATATTTTACTTTTTTAACCTTTGGTTATTTTCTGACCAAAAAATTGCCATGTAAAAATTGAAATATGGATAAAAATTTAAAATACACTTTAAATTGTCCTTATTTCACATAAGGACAACTGACCGGACTCTTCAGAAGGTAATTTCATGCAAAAGGTAAGTGGAGTGAACATTCTAGATTTTAAAAGACTGACAAAACAACAACAAAATGCAATATGTAAACTCCAACTACATCATGGATGGAATAAAGAAATATAACAGCTAGAAAGAGATTTTGAGGGCTTTTGTGGCATTTTAAATATGGTGTAATAGATGACATGATGGAATTATTGTTAGTGTTCTTAGGTGTGATAATAGAATTGTAATAATATCAGAAACTGTCCTTATTCTTAATACATGCATGCTAAAATCTTGAGGAATAACGTGTCATATGATTTGCAACTGCCTTTCAAATGATTCAACAAAAAATGTGTGTGTGTTCACACACATTCAAAGAAATAAAGTCAATGAAGAAATGATATCTCATGCTGAATCTGGTTGAGGTTTACACCATGATTCACTACAGTATTCATTTAAAATGTCTTTCATTTTTGAAAATTTTCAAAATAAAAAGTTGTTGGGAATAAACCCACCCAAATGGAAGCCAACATTAACATCAACTGTTGTATTTACGTAGATCACAAATACATGTTTTAAATAAAATTAGGATATGTGTGATATGTGTATGTGTAGTTGTGTAACCTCTTTTGACATATTTGTTTATAGATATATATCACATTTCTTTTCAAATAAAATATTTTTTCAATTAAATTTGGTAACATACACAAAAAGAAATACACACAAAGCTTCTCTAGCCATCTTTATTAAACATCATTATAATCACAGCATTATTGTATTAGTCAAAGTAACTTGTTGCAATAAAAAATCCAGAATCCTGATTGGTCACCTGAATAAAAGAGTGACTCTCATTGATGTCATAATTTGTTGTGGGTGAGTTGACCATCCAGGCCACCATTTTCTAGGCAATGACTCCGGAAATAACTCCTTCCATCAACTGACTTTTCATCAAAAGTTCTTTGTCTCCACCCTGTATGCTGTACTGGTCAGCGCCCTCGTGCTGATGAACATGGTCAAGAGAAAGGATCCCTAAAGCCAGCTCAAAGGTGGAGCTAGAAGCTTCCAGACCATTATCACCCCACCATGGAGTTTCCTTTTTCTTTTCCTAGCCAGGGCTTCTGAAGAGCTGTTCTCATCTCTCTACTCATCCTGATATCTACTCCCTCAAGTGCTTGCACACCTCGACACTCATGACCGAAATCTCTCTGACCCAAGGGGGACCCTAGTGTGCCTGTGTTGACTGAACCAATAAAAATGGCCTGTTCTGGCTTGACTTTGCCTTAAAAAAATAAAAAAAAGTTCTTTGTCTCCAGCCATGTTGTCAGATGGAACGAGTAGAACTAAAATAGGTCTTATGTGGACAGACCTGGAATTGGCCTATGTCACTTCTGTCCACAGTACATAGTCAGCACATAGGTGCATGGAGTCTACTAAATTTTAAGACTTGGAAGTATAGTCTTCCTCTACGTCCACAAAAAAGAGAATCAATGATGAACCTCTAGCCAGAACATTCAATCATTAATGACAAAACAGCCTTTATATATTGCACTACACAAATTTCTATTTTTTGGCATGTCAAGAACAGATGGTTAAATTATACTTCTCATTATATGAGACAATGTCCTCATTAACTTGGCCATGAATTCTCCTCATATATGTATGTATAAATCTGTTTCACTTTTTCTCCATGTTCTACTCTCATTTCTCTCCTCCAAAAATAGGGATTATTATAATGTGTTAATGACATTTTAAAATTTTTATGTGTTTTCACAAAACAAATGACATTGTTTCACATATATATGTTGTAATTTACATATTATTTAAAAGTGTTATTTTCTCATTATTTTTTCTTGTACAACCACCAGTATGTTTTTGAGACACACACACATTCCCATGTGTAATCCTGGTTTATTTTCCTAATTGTTAACATAGTGCTCCACAGTATGGCTCATCATGATGTTCTAATCCTTCTTTTGGGAAAGGACAACCAGATTTCCTTCAAAGGCCTGATAACACAAATGTCACTACATTTAACAAATTTATCTGAGACCTTTTTGTATGAGTACTTTATGTATTATATATATATATAAATGCTTCTGTTCTAAATGAGCAGGCTTTCTAATAATCACCACTACATCATTTCCTTAATCATAGCACTTCTTTGTATAGATTCTATTTCATTCAGAATTGGAACACAAATATAGGACTAAAGAATATATTGTATAATAACTCAGAATATAACATATTTAGCAGTTGTATTATAATATAAGTATAGTGTGAGCAAAGTAAAGATTACAGAGCAGTTGCTCAGTCCCAATTTTTGTCCATTTATTAATATTCCTGGTCATACAGAATCAGCAAACGTGTTTTAGTCCAAACTGTCTCCAGAAAGACATCCTTTTCTGGAATTCACATATAACATTGTGTTAGTTTAAGGTGTACAACATGAAGATTTATGCAGATATATATATTGTTAAATGATTACCACAATAGGATTAGTTAACACCTCTATCACCTCACATAATTACTGCTTTTTCTGTCTGGTGAGAACATTTAAGATCTACTTCCTTAGTGACTTTCAAGAATATATCACAGTATTGTTAACTACAGTATCCATGCTGTACATTAGGTCCTCAGAACTTATTCATCTTTTAACTGAATGTTTATACATTTGACCAACACCTCCCCATTTCTCCACATCCTCCAGGCCCGGTAACTACCATTCTACTCTCTGTTTCTATGAGTTCAGCTTTTATTCATGGTAACCACAATGGAAAATATACAGTAATTACACAAATAAACACGATAAAGAAGGCAAAGCATATTGATACCAAAATATCAAAACACAAAAGATAACACAATGAGAAGCAAGGGAGGACAGATCTACAAAAAAGTCAGAAAACAACTAACAAAATCCTGATAGTAAGTCTTTACTTACCAATAATTACTTTAATTGTAAATTTATTAAATTCTCTGATCAAAAGACACAGAATGGTTGAATTGATTTAAAAACTCAATGGTAAACAAGATGAACAATCCAATGACATGCTGCCTATAAGAGACTCATTTTAGCCATACATACACAATCAACTGAGAACAAAGGCATAGAAAAAGATTTTTCAAGCAAATGATAACCAAAAAAAAGCAAAGGTAGATATAGTTATATCAGACAAAATAGACCTTAAACTAAAAATGGTAAAAAGAGACAAAGAAAGTCATCATACTATGATAAAGGGGCAATCCATCAAGAAGACATGACAATTGTAAATATTTATGCACCCAATGTCAGAGTACCTAAATATATAAAGCAAAAACTAACAGAGCTCAAAGGAGAAGCAAGCATCAATACAATAATAGTTGGGGAATATAATACTCCACCCTCAAAAGTGATATATCATCCAGACAAACAATCAATAAGAAAACAGAGTTTGAAATACTCAAAGGGCCAAATGGAACTAACAGGCATATGCAGAACATTGTATCCAACAACAGCAGAATACACATTGTTCTCAAGTACACATGGAACATTTTTCTAGGATAGAACACGTGTTAGACCACTAAACAAATCTTAGCAAATTCAAGAAGATTGAAAGGATACCAAGTATCTTCTCTGACCTCAACAGTGAAACTAGAAATCAATAACAGGAGGAAAACTAAGAAACTCACAAATACATTTAAATTGAACAAGAGTCTCCTCAACAGCCAATGGATCAAAGAAGAAATTAAAGGGTCAGTAAACAAGTATCTTGAGAAAAATGACAAAGGAAACACAACATACCAAACCTTATGGGATGTAACAAAAGCAGTTCTAAGAGAGGAATTCATAGCAGTAAATGCTTACATTAAGAAACAAGAAAGATCTCAAATAAAAAACCTAACTCAATGACTCAAGGATATAGAAAAAGAAAAACAAAACTTAAACCTGAACTTAGCAGAAAGCAGGAAATAATAAATGAAATAGACAACAGCAAAAAATAAAAAAAGATTAACAAAACTAAGAGTTGGTTCTTTGAAAAATAAACAAGATTGGCAAACCTTTTTCCTAACAAGGAAAAAAAGAGAGAACTCAAATCAACAGAATTATAAATGAAATAGGTAACATTACAGCTGAGGTCACAGAAATACAAAAGGCCACTATAAATAACTGTCTGCCAACAAACTGGACAGCCAAGATCAAACAGAAAAACTCCTAGAAACATACAACTTATCAAGAAGGAATCAGGAAGAAATAGAAAATCTGAACACACCAATTACTAGTACAGAGATTGAATCAGTAATCAATCATCTCTGAACAAAGAAAAGCCCAGCATCAGACATCTGCTGGTGCATTTTACCAAACATTTAAAGAATAATTAACACTAGTCCTTCTCAAGTTCTTCCAAAAAATCAAAGAGGAAGAAACATTTCAAACTCATTTTATGAGGCCAGAATTTCCCTGATACAAAAGCCAGGAAAGGAGACTATAAGGAAAGAAAACTAGAGTGACATCAGCATCATGGCAGAGTGAGGTTTTGCCTTTGTCTCTCCTCTACATCGCAAGCAGTAGGACATCCATTGATCCACAAAGGACTCCCTGCAGAATACACCAGGATGTCCGAGAGATCCATGCATCTATACATCTGAAGGTGAATAAACTGGACCTCTACGAGGCAGTGGATCTAGGAGAGCAACCTCCTCACCCCCCAGTGGCAGTGGTGATCCGAAGTGCAGATACCCCCAGTGGTGGTGGTAGTGCCCTGACCTGAGGTTCAAAAAAGGCAATGGTACCAAAGGCCAAAGGCTGCAGGAGCAGCAAAAACACTCACGGCTTACCATTTTTCCTCTCCCAGTGGTGGCAGAGGGCACACACGATCTGAGGACTCAGGAAACACAGCAGCGTTGGTGGTCGAGCTCCCTCCCTCTTCCCTGGTAGTGGCAATCTGAAACGTGGATACCCCCAGCAGAAACGATGATACCCTGTGCTGAGGTTTCAAAAAGTGTACCAGTGGTGGAGACCAGAGGTTGCAGAAGCAGCAGTAGTGCTGATGGCTCAGCCCTGCCCCCTTCCCCAAACAGTGACAGGTAGTATCTGTGACCTGAGGCTTCACAAACCACAACAGAACATTTGACCCAGTTGTGATACCCCCCAACACCAGCCTTAACAGCAGCAGGTGATGTATACAAGGCTCATGGCCCCTAGCAGTGGCAGCAACACCCATGAACCCAGTGCCCAGCAGTGGTGCTGCCTGCACCCCCAGATAGCCCTGAAGCAGCAGCACAGATGGTACACGGGGCAGCAGCACGTGAGCCTGTGTAGAGCCCACAGAGAGCCAGTGGGGGAACATGAGACCCTGGTGACCCCCAGAAGCAGCAGAAGTGCTGACCCAATAAGTGATACCCAAGACTGAAGTGACACTGTAGGCAGCAAGACACCAGTGTCTGAGAGGCACAAGTAGCAGAAGGAGAGCCATGGCAGAATGCCATGGCACAAGCACTGAGGAAGGAAAGTGCCAGCTCTAAAATGCAACCAAAAGAATATCAGAATCAAAGTAACCAAAGCCTTACCCAAATAAGAATGGTGTGTACTAACACCAATGCACTGGCAGAGTATCAACTCATCAAGCATCATGAAGAGCTACAGTAATATGGTAGAACAGAAAGAAAATGACAACTCTACAGAAACCAAACTTGAAGTCAGAGAATTCAAAACAGCTATCATGAATAAACTCAAGGAGTACAAGAAAACACAAAAAGACAGTTAAGTGAGCTCAAGAATAAAACTAATGAATAGAAAGTGTACTTCACCAACGAGGTGGAAACTCTAAAAAAATTTTAAAAACAAATTCTCGAGGAAAGAACCCAATTAAAGTGATAAAAAATATATGACAAAAATCATTGGAAATAGAGCAGGCCATAAGGAAGAGAGAGTTAGGGAGCTCAAAGATATAAATCTAGAAATGATTCAGGTGGAAGAGGAGAGAGAACTAAGAAGTTTAAGAAGTGAAGAAATTCTATGAGAAGCATCCGAATCAAACAGGAAAAACAACGTAAGAATAATAAGAATACACATTCTTCTCAAGTGCACATGGAATGTCATGGAGCATAGATCATTTGTCAGGTCACAAAACAACTGCTAGGGAATTTAAGAAGATTGAAAGCATATCAAGTCTCTTTTCTGACCACAATGGTATGAAACTCTATATCCATAACAGAAGGAAAACTTTCACGCTACTTTAGACTTAGACTGTAGTGCCCTAGAGTGCCAAGAACAGATGAAGATTCTCTGCATTCTAGACATTGTACCGACTTTCTATTATGCTAAATGTACCTGTTAGCACAAGGAATATTTACATGTGTTAAAATTTGCAATATTGCAGCCTGTCTAATTTCATTTAAATTAGTGTCAAAGATCTACTGGTAACAGATTAGAAAAGAAGCTTTGTTATGTTCAGTATCTATTTACAAACAGGAAGGGTTGCTTCTGAGAAGATCTGTTGTTGATTATCTGCTGAATCGGTAAAGTCTTAAGTGCAAAGTTTCACTTGCTAAACATTCCTGAAATTTCAAAATGTGCCTACTTTTTCACACTTATTTTTATAATAGGTTGTTCCTGTTCCCTAATGTAAGCTGTATCTGTTTCTCAGGTTTGGCAGGAGGTTAATACTCAGATGGTGTTTGTTCCAGTTTGCCATTGCTGACACCTGTGCAGCCTTTGCTCCCACCTTCCTCATTTACTGCTCACTACGCTTCTTGGCTGGCTTTTCTATCACAACCATCATGTTAAATAGTACTATGCTCAGTAAGTCAACACTTTTGATCTTGTACATTTTCCAAGCCCTGACTTTGATGTTGACATTCCACCATTGTTTAAAGTCAAAATCCTGTTTGTGTTTTCTTTCAGTTGTAGAATGGACAGTGCCTCGATTCCAAGCCATGGGAACAACAATGAAAACCTGTGCAAATAGCATTGGACAGATAATATCAGGAGGTCTGGCTTTTGCCATTAGAGACTGGCGCACCCTACAGCTTGTGGTTTCTCTGCCTGTATTTCTCATCTTTCTGTCTTCAAGGTATAAGCTCTCTCTTAGTCTTAGAGGATCCTGGAATGAAAGATGCATGTAATCAAGAGACATGAATTCTGTTTGGTCTCTGGTCAACACTTGAACATGTGCTCTACTTATCTGTGCAACTCTAAAAGATGAACTGACAAGGTTGCCAGATTACATCATGCACACTAAATTAAGTTTGGATTTCAAGTAAACAACAAATATTTTGTAATAATATCCCAAATGTTATAGGGCACATAGTTACACTGAAAATTATCACTTGTGTGAATTTTCTCTTTATCTGAGAGTTCTCTATTGTTATTTGCTAACTGGATAAAATACAGAATGTTCCATTAAATTCAAATTTTGGATTAATAACAAATAATAGTTTAGTATAACTATGTTCTATGTATTGCACAGAACATAGTTACACTAAAGAGTTATTCACTGTTTATTTGAATAAAAATATAACTAGGCACACTGTATTTTTAGTTGATAAAATTGGCACTTCTTCTGATTAAGAGGGAAGTCAATATAACTCCAAGTCTTCATTCCCAGCAGTGAAAGTGTACTGCATCATGGTGTCGTCCTCATGTTTTTCCTAGTTATCTCATAAGAGGAAGTAAATTTATATTTTCTGGTATAACAAAACAGTGGTGGGTGTTAGATTGGGGGAAAAGGCATCAGCAGGGGAGAAGAAACTTCCTTCTACCCTCTTAGGTTCTGTAGATGCTGTAAGAATTAAGCTGACAGAAGACAGATTAACAGGAGAAATGCATACAAATTTATTTATATTTTTTTGTGCACACAGGAGTCTTCAGAAGAAAAACGAAGACCTAAAGAAGTCATTAAGCCAAAAGTTGTATACATTTCTACATATGAGAAAACTTTACATTTAGGGGAAGTGACAAGACAATGTGGCTTGACCCAGGGGCAGTAATTTATGGGACTATGACTAGGAAATATATGGGGAAACTAAGGGAAAATAAGAGTCATTTTAGTAAGTTTGTACAGGTCCATTTCAGTGTCAATTCCCAGTCTCTGGTGATAAGAATGTTCTTCTCTTCCTGGCACAGGAAGGGCATCTTTCTCGTGGGAAATTTTATGACTTACTTTTTGGTAGAAATGGGAGAACAGAGAGCTCTTCCTGCATCTGCTGTTTTTCAAGTGCCTTCAGCTCAAATAATCAATATATCAAAGCAGCACATTTTGGGTGGCATATTTCAAAACCATTCCCATTTCTGGACAAAGGTTATGCGAAAAATGGGCAAATGAGAGTTAACCGCACCTCTTTTCTCTTCTTTGATCAGATGGCTGATGGAGTCTGCTCGGTGGCTTATTATCACCAACAAACCTGAGGATGGCTTAAAGGAACTTAGAAAAGCTGCACACAGAAATGGAAAGAAGGATGTGGGAGACACCCTAACCCTTGAGGTAAGCAGGAGGGGAGCAAGACATGACCTGACATGTATATTAGTCAGTATCCATAAAAGGAATGCACGGTAAGGTCTCAGGAGTGGTTGTGGGTCTTCCGACCTCACTGTCCTGGTTCTCAATGGGTGCCAACATTGTTTGGGTTAACATTAGAAAAGGAAATGCTGTTGCTGAAAGCATTGGACACACATTTTACTCAATGGAGAAAGAAAGTACTGAGTATTAACAATTATAAATTGCAGACTCACAAAGAAAAGAAGAGAGATGGCTCAAATAAAATGAGAAAAGAAAGAGGAGAAATTACAACACATACCACAGAAATACACTGGGTTATAAGAGAAACAAGAAAAACCTATATGCCAACAAAATAAATAATCTTGAAGAAGTGGATAAATTCTTAGAATTATACAGTCTTTGAAACGGAATCAACAGAAATTTAGAATCTGAATAGACTAATCACTAGTAAGGAGATCAAAACAGTAATCAAAAACTGCCCCCCCCCCCCAAAAAAGTCAGGACTGGACAACTTCCCTGGTGAATTCTATGAAACATTCAAAGATTTTATACTTATCCTTCTTAAACTCTTCCAAAAAACTGAAGAGGACAGGACACTCCCCAACTCATTCTATGAAGCCAACATTACCCTGATACCAAAACCAGACAAAGACAACACAAAAAAAGAATTACAGGCCAATATCACTGATGAATAGATGCAAAAATACTAAAAAAAATTAGCAAATAAAAAAAAATACAGTTAAAGGATTACACACCATTATCACGTGAGATTTATTCCAGGGATGCAAGGATACTTCAACCTCTGCAAATCAATGTGACACACCGCATTAACAAAATGAAGAATAAAACTCACATAATTGTCTCAACAGATGCAGACAAAGCATTAAATAACGTGCAGCATCTATTTATGATAAAGACTCTGAATAAAATATGTATGAAAGGAAAATATCTCAACAGATGACATTTTTAATATTGTATAAAACTCTAAAGAATCCACCAAAAACAGTATTAGAAATAAGAAATTAATGCAGTAAAACAAGGTACAAAATCAACATACAAAAATCAGTTGTGTTTCTATAAACTAACAATGAAATTGAAAGAGAAATCAAGAATACAATTTCCTTTACAATACCAACTAAAAGAATAAAATACTTAAGAATAAATTTAACCAAGGGGTTAAAGATCTGTACCCTCGAACCTATAAAACGTTGTTCAAAGAATACAAAAAATATGGAAAAATGGTCCCTACTCATAGATTGGAAGAATTAACAGAGTTAAAATGTCCATACATCATAAGGCAATCTAAAAGATTCAATGCAATTCCTGTCAAATACCCAATGAAATTTTTCACAGAAATAGAACAAAGAACCCTAAAATTTACATGAAACAAAAAAAGACCACAAATAGCCAGGGCAATTCTGAGAAGAAAAGAACAAAGCTGGAGGCATCACAATCCCTGACTTCAAAATTAACTAGAAAGCTATATTAATGAAAAAAAACATGGTGCTGTTAGAAAAATAGACACACAGATCAATGGAGCAGAATCAAGAGCCCAGAAATAAACCCAAATCTATGGACACCTGATTTTTAACAAAGGACCTAAGACCATACAATGGAGAAAGGAAAGTTTCTTCAATAAATGGGGTGGGGAAAACTGGATAGCCACATGCAAAAGAACGACAGTTCACCATTATCTTACACCATACAAAAAATTTAACTCAAAATGCATTAAAGACTTGAATGTAGGACCTGAAACCATAAAACTTCTAAAAGAAAACAGAAGCAGTACACTCTTTGACTTCAGTTTTAGCAGTATCTTTTTGAATATCATATCTACTTAGGCATGGGAAACAAAAGAAAAATAAACAAATGGAACTACATCAAACCAAAAAGATTCTGCACAGCAAAGGAAACAATCAACAAAATGAAATGAAAATCTAACAATTGGGAGAAGACATTTACAAATCATATACCTGATAAGGGGTTAATATCTAAAATATATAAAGAATTCATACAACTCAACAACAAAGAAACAAACAACCCAACTAAAAGAGAAGAGGATATTTATAGACGTTTTCCCAAATAAGATACACAGATGGCCATGAGGCACGTGAGATGTTCATTATCAGTAATTATAAGGAATAGAAATCAAAACCACACTGAGATATCACCTCACGTCCATCAAAATGACTACTATTAAAATCACAAGAAATATAAAGTATTAGAGAATGTGGAGAAAAGGGAACTCTTATACACTGCTGGTGGGAATGTAAACCCATGCAGCCTCTATTGAAAACAGTATGAAGATTCCTCAAAAAATTAAGAATAGAAATATTATATGACCCAGCTATTCCACTTCTGGGTATTTATCCAAAGAATATGAAAACACTAATCTGAAAAGATATATGCTCCCCTATATACATTGCAGCATTATTCATAAAGCCAAGATTTGGAAACTACCTAAGTGTCCATCAATGGAAGAATGGAAAAGTGTTATATATGCACAATGGAATACTACTCAGGGATAAAAAGATGAAACCTTTCCATTTGCAACAACATGGATGGACCTTGAGGGCATTATGCTAAATGAAATAAGTCAGATGGAAAAATACAGAAACTTTATGATTTCACTCATGTATGGAAGATAAAAACAACTACAAACACACATAGACACAGAGAATAGGTTGTTGGTTACCAGAGGGTAAGTGGGAAGAGGGGAGGGCAAAATGGGTAAAAAGGCACATGGATATGGTAATGGATGGCAGTTAGACTTTGGGTAGTGAAAACAATGTTGTCTAGACAGAAGTCAAAATATCATGATGTACACCTGAAATTTACATAACATTATAAACCAATGTAACTTCAAAAATTAATTAAAGAAAAATTATTTTTTAGAAAAACATTGTATTGGTCTCACTCTGTGTAAGAGAATGCAATAAAAGGTAATCCATTTCCTTACAATTAATGTTCTGATGGCCATTTTTAAGAACAGTAACACCAGTAGAAGGATTAGTGACCATGCAGAATAGAGCATAAGGAAGTTCTCTAATCTGTTTATTCACCCACACACTTTATTTCATGGTATATTTAGTAAATGTCTACCTGTGGCAGGTTTTATTCTATCCCTGGAAATATGGAAGTGACCACAGCAGTCCAAATCCATGTTGTATGGAGTTTGAATTCTCCTTATTACAAGTTTTAAGAGCATGACTGAGTGGAAATGCCTCAGAGAAGTCTTTCTCTTTCTTATTTTCCATCCCAGGTATGGAAGGCAAATATTGCTGTACATCACTAGTTAAATCATTCTTTATGTCATGCACATACATAAAGTATTTATTGAAAACTTGTATTGTGCCAGGCATGGCGCTAAATCATGAATACCAAATAAAAGAGAGTCTCAGACTTCAAGGAACTTTCACATTAATATGAGATAGAAAAATGTATAGACACTTTTAAATCCAAATGTTTAAAGTGGTTAGAGAATGTAAAGAATGGTAATGGATATACGGGGAAAAAATCTACCCTCCTTTTATTGACAAAGGAGAAGATTAGAAGTTAGCCATTCAAAAAGGAGAAATAAAACATTTCTGGAAACATGTACAATGGCACACATGATGGAAGTTCTTACAGTCCCAGAGAAAAACAGAAGTCCTTTATAAGATTTTACATAATGCTCCTGAGAATTCAGATCCCACTGAAGATGGTGGGTAGAAATCAAGGTTTCCCAGAGATAAAGTGATTACATAGAAAATGGCACTGAGGGTTCCTGATATGATGGGAAGAACATTGGCTTGTGCTTTAAAAAAAAAAAAAAAAGATGGGGGTGGACCTTGAAATTTAGGTGGACCTCTGTGGCACCTCCATACTGTGTTGCTATATGCCTAAATTATTTAAAATTCTTTGGGACCAATTAATTTCTTAGCAATTATCTTTGTTCCAAGCACTTACCTAGTATTTTGCCTACCAGTCTGGTCCAATCCAGAGAAGGAAAGACTAAATATTTCAGGGCCCAGGTAGATATAAAAATAAGTGATACTAGCTGAAGTCAAGAAAAAAGATGTATGATCAAGGTGAATGGCAGCTGACAATCACTCTATGCCAAGGGAAAGAAAGGGAGCATGGCACATGAGTAGCAGTTAAAATGTGATTTAAGCAAGGAATTCTATTCATGGATGGGTAGCTAATATGCCTTCATTTGATTGTTTTTTATTTTGTAAAGATATTCAGAAATTTGTGGTATTAGTCCTGTTTAAATCTCCATCTGATAGATTGCCAAACACACCACCTCCAGACAATTATTCTAACTTAAACCTGTTCCACTTTATGTCAATACCAATCTGCTCATTACTCCAGATCTCTGAAAGGTGGCCTTTCATTTCTCTGAATTCTCTTCATCATGGAATTTTCTCTAATGAGCTTCATGGTTGGTTTCATTTGTAGAGATTGGAAGAGATAGAGCTAATATTATTTGAATAATTAACAAATCACTAACTGCCTGAGCTGTGCTAGGTTGAATTCCATATGCACATTTGTGACCTCATATATGCTTTGGAAATCCTTGTGACAGAGATTATTTTTTTCTCTTACTGGTTCTCCTGATCCTTATTCTTTTACATTTTCTTCTTTATTTTTGAGGTATAATGGACATATAACATTATATTAGTTTCAGGTGTACAACATAACAATTCAATATTTCTATATATTGCAAAATGAACAACCACAACAAGTCTAATTAGCATTCATCACCATACACAGCTACAAAATTTATTTTTCTTGAGATAAGAACTTTTAAGATCTACTCTCTTAGCAACTTTCCCATATACAATACAGTATTATTAGCTGTAGTCACCATGCTGTATGTAACAAATCCATGATTTATTTTATACCTAGAAGTTTGCACCTTTTGACCCCCTTCACTCATTTTGCCCACAATCCCAACCCCCACCTCTGGAAATGATCACTCTCTTCTTTGTATCTATGAACCTGGTTTTGTTTTGTTAGATTCCACATACAAGTGAGAACACATGGCATTTGCTGTCCCTGTCTGACTTATCTCACTTAGTATAATGTCCTCAAGGTCCATCTGTGTTCTCTCAAATGGCAAGATTTCATTTTTGTCGTTGAATAATATTCCATTGTACATATATATACACCATATTTTCTTTATCTATTCATATACCAGTGGACACTTAGGTTGTTTCCATATCTTGGTTACCGTAAACAAATCTGCAATGAACATGAGGGTGCATATATCTTTTGAAGTTAGTGTTCTCATCTTCTACACATAAATATCCAGAAGTAGAATTGCTGGATCATATGGTAGTTCTATTTTTAATTTTTTGAGGAACATCCAAGCTATTTTCCATAGTGGCTGCACTAATTTACATTCCCACTAACAGTGCACAAGGGTTCCTTTTTCTCCACATCCTCACCAAATCTTGTTATTTCTTGCCTTTTTGAGGATAGCCATTCTAACAGATGTGAGGTTATATCTCACTGTAGTTTTGATTTGCATTTCATGGGTGATTAGAGATGTTGGGCACCTTTCCCTGTACCTGTTGACCCTGTGGATGTCTTCTTTGGGAAAACGTCTGTTTATATCCTCTGCCCATTTTAATTATTTTGTTTGTTTCTTGCTATGGAGTTGTATCAGTTCTGTATATATTTTGGGTATTAATTCCTTATCAGATACATGATTCACAAACATCTTCTCCCATCTGATAGGTGGCCACATCTTCTTATTCTTATTCATCTTTTTAATGACAAAGAGATTGAGGCTTAGAGATATCCTGTTACCTTCCTCAAAGTATACCTAGCATGTGGCAGAGGGATTGTATAATGCCAGGTTATAAAGTGTGGGTATAAATCATATTACACTAAGATCTCTCCTGATTTGATGCTCACATTTAATTTTAGGCATTTCATTCATGGAGGGACAACACATGCCAAGATTTTCCTGAAAGAGGCTCACCAAAGAACCAGAATAAAGGCACTCAGAAAATTACTCTCCTTCCTGAAAAAAACTGCTTTTCTAATAAGAGAAGCCAGCTGAAAAATAAGCTCAGTTGCCAGACTTTTCATGCTCATCTGGTATAAACAAAGCTTTGGACTATAGTCCAAGCAATTCTTCACTTAGTCAACTTCATGATCTATATCTCTAACCTCCACACCAATTTTGATGTCCTGCAGCCAAATTGTGTCTTGTATTAAAATGTCCTTGTTACTGTAAAATTTCCCTCAGGCCCCTTTAACTCCCTAATTCACCTTTCATCCCACTTTTACACCTGTCATTGCATCTTCCTTGGCTGTATTTTCCAGTGAACAAAAGGGAAGTCAACTATCTTGTCCTCTGTTGGGGGCTTCACAATGTCTACTATTTTGTGACAATGGGATGTTTTGCTGTTGTTGTTGTTGAAGGTTTTGAGATCCACCATGCAGGAGGAGCTGAAGACAACACAGAACAACCCTTCTCTGTGTATGACTTATTCCACACACCTAACCTGCATAAAAGGACCTGTGTACTGTCCTTTATGAGGTAGGCTTCAGACAGTGCATGAAGAAAGTTAAAATAGTGGAGATGTGATATTTCAAAGATGCAACATGTTATAGTGAAAGATTTGAAATAAAACATGAGGAAGCCACAAAGATAATTGCTATGTTTGGGGACAGTGAGAGGGTTATGAAAAAGACTAAGATGGAACTGATTGTACCATGAGGAGTTCTGCAGTTTTTTTGTTTTTTTTTTTTTGAGGTCATATTGGCTTATAACGTTGGGTAAATTTCAGGTGTACGTTATCCTATTTCAGTTGCTTTATAGACTTCATCGTGTTCATCACCAATAGTCTAGTTTTTATCCATCATGATACAATGTGCCCCTTTACCCCTTTTGCCCTTCCCCCACCCTCTTCCCTTCAGGTAACCACTAATCTGTTCTCCTTATCTATGTGTTTGGTTATCTTCCACATATTAGTGAAATCATACTGTGTTTGTCTTTGTCTCCAGGGTTTAATTTACTTAGGTACATCCATGTTGTTTCTCTTTTTTTATGGTTGAGCAGTATTCCGTTGTATCTTCTTTATGTGTTCATCCATTGATGGGCACATGTGTTGCTTCCACATCCTGGCTATCATGAATAATTCTGTGATGAACATAGGGATGTATAAACCTGTTTGACTTTTTCTTTCATGTTCTTTGAATAAATACTAAGCAGTGGGATAGCTATATAATATGGTATTTCTATTTTTAATTTTTTGAAGTGTCCCATACTTTTCAATTTCTTTGAAGAGCTTGAGAAGGATACATATTACATCTTTAAATATTTGGTAGAATTCACCAGAGAAGATATCTTGTCCTTGACTTTTGTTTTTTGGGAGATTTTTAATTACTGTTTCAATCTCTTTTCTTATAATCCTTTGTATTTCTATGGTGTCCATTGTAATTTGTCCTCTTTCATTTTTTATTTTACTTATTTGTGTCTTCTCTCTTTTTTCTCAGTGAGTCTAGCTAAGGGTTTGTCAATTTTGTTTATCTTTTTAAAAAAGCTGCTCTTTAGTTTCATGGATTCTTTCAAGTGTTTTTTTTAGTCTCTATTTCATTTATTTCTGCTCTATTTTTATTATTTCCTTCCTTCTACTGAGTTAGGGGTTTGTTTGTTCTTTTTTTTCTAGTTATTTTAAGTACAGTTTAAGATTGATTATTTAAGATTTCTCTTGTTTTTTTTGAGGTAGGCCTGTATTTCTATAAACTTCCCTTAGTACCACTTGTGCTCCATCCCATAAGTTTTGGCATATTGTGTCTTCAATTTTCATTTGTGTCCAAGTAGCTTTTTTATTTCTCCTTTGATTGCTTCATTGACCTAAGATTTGTTCAGTAGCATGTTGTTTAGTCTCCACATATTTGTAACTTTTCCAGCTTTTTTTATGTAGTTGATTTCTAGTTTCATACCATTGTAGCAGGAAAAGATGCTTGATATGATTTCAATCTTCTTAAATTTACTGAGGCTTGTTTTGTTTCCCAACATATGGTCTATCTTTGACAATATTCCAAGCGCACTTGAGAATGTGTATTCTGCTATTTTTAAGTGGAATGTTCTATATATACCTATTAAGTCCTTCTGGTCTAGTGTTTCATTGAAGGCCACTGTTTCCTTGCTGACTTTTTTTCCAGATGATCTATCCACTGATGTAAGTGGGGTGTTCAGATCCTCAACCATTATAGTGTTGCTGTCAATTTCTTCCTTAAGTCTGCTAATAGTAGCTTTATATACTTTTATGTTCCTATGTTAGGTGCATATGTATTAATAAGTGTTATGTCTTCTTGAGGAATATCTCTTATCATTATATAATCTCCATCTTTGTCTCTTGTTGTCTTTTTGCCTTGAAGTCTCTTTTCTCTAATATAAGGTTGGCTACACATGCTATCTTTTGATTACCAAAGCAAAAGATGCTTGCATTACCATCTTCCATCCCTTCACTCTGAGCCTATGTTTGTCTCTAGAGCTGAGATGAGTGTCCTAGAGGCACCATATTGTTGAGTATTGTTTTTTACTCCATCAAGCCACTCTGTATTTTTGATTGGTTAATTTAATCCATTTACATTTAAAGTGATTATTGATATATGAAGGCTTAATACTGTCATTTTATCTTTTGTTTTCTGATTGTTCTATATTTCTATTGTTTCTTTTTCCTTGTATTTCTGTCTGCCATTTCAGTTTGTTGGTTTTCTGTCCTGCTTTTCTCTATTTATAATTTATTACTTTGCTCTGAATTTTTTTATTATGGTTATCATTAGGTTGTATAAAAGGTCTCATAGAAGAGATAGTCCTTTTTCTGATACCTTCATCTCCATTAGCCTATGCAGGTTCTGTCCTTTTCCTCTTCTAATTCTGTTTTCTTTGTCACAAATTATTTTTCTTGTGCTGTGAGATTGCCACCAAATTGCAGTGTTTATAGTTATTTTTGATGTTTTCTTTCCATTCATCACTTATGTTTTAATTAAGTGTTTACTAACCTATTCTGATATAGAGCTAAAAATTTTTTATTCTGTCTATCTCCTTGCTCAAATCTTTGTAAATCCTTGCCCTTTTTTATAGGTCAGAGGGCTCCCTTCATCATTTCTTATAAGTCAGATCTAGTGGTAATGAACTCCCTCAGCTTTTAAAAATTTTTTTTTGTCTGGGAAAGCTTTTATCACTCCATCATACCTTAAGAATAATTTTTATAGATAGAGTATTCTTGCCTCATATTTTTTTGTCTTTCAGTAGTTTGAATATATCATTCCACTATCTCCTAGCCTTTGGGATTTCTGCTGAGAAATCTGCTGAAATCTTGATGGAGGTTCCTTTTGTAGCTTATTTTCTTCTCTTTGCTGCCTTTATTATTTATTCTTTGTCATTGACTTTTGACAGTTTTATTATATGCCTTTCAGAAGGTGTTTTTGCGTTGAGGTAATTAAGAGTTCCATTAATTTTATGTACTTGCATGTCCAGGTTCCTCCCCACGTTTGGGAAGCTATCAGCTATTAGTTCTTTGAATAAGCTTTCTGTTCCTTTCTCTCTCTCTTCTAATTCTGGGATACCTATAATCTTTGTGTTACTTCCTCATTAAGTGAATATCTCTCCAAGACTTCCATTTTTAAAAAATTTCAGTTTTCTCTCTTCCTCCACCTGAATCATTTCTAGCTTTCTATCTTCATCATCACTAATTGTATCCTCCATTTAGTCTGCTCTATTTTTAATGCTTTCTGCATTATTTTTAATCTCATTAATTATGTTTATCTTCCATGTTTGTATTTTCTGTCGGACAAAAAGGGAAATCTTCTATCTTGTCCTCTGTTGGAGGTTCACAATGTCTACCATTTTGTGACAACTGAACTGTTTGCTGTTATTGTTGTGAAGGTTTTGACATCCACTATGCAGGAGGAGTTGGAGGCAGCACGGACCAAACATACAGTGTGTGACTTGTTCCGCACACCCAACCTGCGTAAAAGGATCTGTTTACTGTCCTTCGTGAGGTAGGCTTCAGATAGTGGATGAAGAATGTTAAAATAGTGGAGACAAGATTCTATGTTTTATTTTAGGAGACACAACATGCTTAAGTATAGATTTGAGATAAAATGTGAGAAAGACACAAAGATAATTGTTACGCTTATAGTTAGAGAAGGGGTTAATGAAAGAGTGACATGAACCTATTTGTATCATGAAAAGTTTTTTTATCATATCTTTCTACTAGGCTCATCACTGGAGATGATGCTGAGAACTTCAATCACGGTACAGATTTTAGCTTAGGATTCTTCACTGATTTGTTTTCATTTTATTTGAAGTAAAATTACAAACAGAAAAGCACTCAAATATATGCAACTCAATGAATATTTATATATGTAAATATGTAAGCATCACAGTGATCAGGATATAGAAAAAAACCCTAAAACTCTAAAAGAACCCCCATGTATCTCCAGAAAAACACTCTTCACACCCCCCAAAAACTTGGCAATAATTATAATCTCCTTTAACATAATATTATTTTATAGTAATTTAAAAATCGTTAACGTTCAAGGAAATTCTGTTTAAAATGTACCCAAAGCTTGTTTTAATCATGTGTGGTAAGACACACACTCCAGAATGATTGTCATAAAGAAAGTTTATATTCACAGATCCCTAGAAAGAAGAGGCATGAAACAGCCTACAGGGCCATTCAGAGAGGCACCAGGGTGAATTAGAAGGCAAAAGAGAGGGCCGGCCTGGTGGCACAGTGGTTAATTTTGCATGTTCCATTTCGGTGCCCTGGAGTTCGCCAGTTCGGATCCTGAGTGCAGACATGGCACTGCTGGGCACACCATACTGTGGTAGGCGTCCCACATAAAAAGTAGAGGAAGATGGGCATGGATGTTAGCTCAGGGCCAGTCTTCCTCAGGAAAAACAGGAGGATTGGCAGCAGTTAGCTCAAGGCTAATTTTCCTCAAAAAAAAAAGAAGTCAAAAGAGAGAAGAAAAGAAAGAGCATGGCCAACAGCCTTTATTGTGTGTGTGTGGTTTTTTTTTTTTGTCAGAAGGAATGGGAAAAGAAGGTAGGTATTCTGATTAAGCTTAGGATTGGAAAGTTTAAATAATTTTAGTGGACTCTAGGCTATAGTGATGGTCCATTGTTGTCCAGTACCTGGTCCTGGGTTGATTTAGGTTGGGGGAATATTGACTTGGTGTGCGTTTGATAAAGGAGATAGTTGGGGGTGTGGGCTCCAGTTTGGAGACTTGTAAATCAAAGGTACACTCACAAGGGAGTAATTAACTATGTTGAGGAATTATCAAGCCCTGGAAAAGGCAGACTCCTCAAGATCAAGGATCTAAAGACCAGAGTATCAAAAATATAGGAAATAAGAAGACATAATCAATATAAATCTTCTACAAATCAG